>NW_024043372.1:40411507-40438096 GCF_014851395.1 Micropterus salmoides
TGCTTTACGGAGCTGTCTTCCTATACGAGAGCATCACAAAGCGTTCCTGTCCCATACATGTACGTGACTATGATAGGAGCTCTTGTCGCTCGAGCTTTAGAACAGCCACGTATCACACAAAGAAGCCTCTGGATCTACTAGCAGATCGATACTACGTTAGAAGTATCGCTACGCAGTTCCAGTAAAACCAGCAGAACCGAAGCCTTAGCGTACTCGGGAATCATCGCCGTGCACATGGACAGCGAAAGGAGCGGGGGCCGTAAATGGACTCCGTCCGAACTGTGACACTGGAGCCGTGCTAAGGGATTTCGCTGACATCGGGTTCGTTCATCATTCGGGCTAACCCTCATCATCCTGAGTATTACAAGGCGAACAGATGGACGTATCTCTCTGGTTGACGCTATAGTCGATGGATTAGCTGCATATTCGAACGATAAAAATCCACCGATGTACATAGCTGGCTGGCTATGTATCACATCAACGATTCGATGGTCCAATGCAGAGCTAGCGAGAGAATCATGAATGCTCTTATGGCACACATCACCGAGACCGATTACAATGTCCTGACAAACAGAAATTCCATATCTCTGCTCATCGAGAATCCCAGCCTTGGTCTCATATGTTGTACTCCTGACAGAGTCGTACCCATCCTACTTCGTACTAATCACACGTACACTCAATGTTTCAAGTAGGGTGAGTTTCCGTGATGGTACCGTTGTGTAACCGTAATGGATAAATGTGTACCATTGTTGGGTAATATGGACCTAAGATCCTGTTACCGAAAGCTACTTTTCTGTTATACTTTGTTGTAATCACCTGAACACTTGTCATTGACAGTTTTGTATCCATCATTGTACTCACTGCAATTAAACATACGTATGATCACCATGTTATTCCGTGTACTCATTTCTTGGTAATAAAAGCAAGAGACAGAATGATAGTGTTACATTCTTTTATTGACCTTGTAAATGGTAAGAGCATACACAGTACCTTTCATATTACGAGGATAGATTTGGAGGAGATTTGAGGATAGATATGTTCATGGTTAGCATACACAAACAAAAACGCAGGTACAGATGGGAGCTCACCTAATAATAAACATTGATACATTCAAATGTATAATGTACCAATTATATGAATGAAATACGCTATTCTCCCTCGCGTACGGACCGTGCTCAGGTATTTCGCTGACACGTTCGTGCAGTCAGAGAACTTGATAAGCGCGCGGCAACTACTCATGGAATCCAAAGGTAATTCCCACCAACCGGGCATTCATGTCCGAAATGGGAGCTGTGTACAATCCCGATACGATTCCTCTGTGCCAGTAGTTGCCCTTGCATGGTGACAGTCCCATTCGTGATGAACTGTGATCAAGTGAACCCAGTAACGTTACCCAGAGTATCTTGTCGATATCAGATAGCGAGCCATCACAGAAACAAGCTCGCTTAAGGAACCTAGAGGACACAACCTAGGCTCCCCTGCGGTGTCACCGAGTCCAAGAGTGTAAACCGTCCATCCACAGTCAACGTGTCTCAGATAACAGTTGTCTAGTAAACGAGACCGCTTGTCCGCCGTCCGTAGATACAGAAAGACGATCTTCGGAATCGAAACCGGCTTCCCATGTCACGTTTCTGACTCGACGGTATCCGTATTTTCATTCTGACGATATAGCACGTAGCCCCAGGTCCACATTCGGACCCGTACCATTATATGGAACGCGTCTTGGTCTTTTGACAAAGAACCACGCGTTACCCTGTACACACCGGTACGTTGAACAGTCTTCGCGATAGCGAGTTCACCCAGGCTCTCGCAATCAACACGCATATTACAGGTCTCGAGTTGTTAAGTGCACCGGGCTTCTGGGACACCGAACCCGTCCAGCGAGCGGGGAGGATCCGCTGAGATGGAACTTATAGTCCAAACTCCGTTCTCGCTCACACCTCCTGGTAGAGGACCTTTACACGTAGTCTGAAGTGAGTTTGTGGTAATGACACACGGGAGTCTCGTTCCAGACGCTTTGGTGTATTTAGCGCAGTCTTTGGACGTCATGATCACGGAGACCAGGTGTGTACCGTAGTCACTTAGCGCGAATCCCCCATGAACCATTTGCAGGATCTACGACGGGTGATCTTCAACGGGGAATCGACAGTGATCTTGCGTATGTAGAACGTTTCTCGATGATTCCGAAAGTCCTCTGTGTAATGACCTTGGTCTACATACACAGTCAGTACCGTGTGGACCATACCCACTAGGAAATTACAAGGTACGATGCGTACACCATTATTGTTACAATCCTTGTAGAGAGGTGCAGAGATCGTCTGATGCATCTAGTGTATGTATGTCCATATATATATCCACATACGAAAGCGAAACGTTCTATTCTCCTTATTCATACATTCCAAATCTACGGTGCACCCTACCCACACTGAAAACCCCGGGATCAGTGAATGAGTCTGTTACAGCAGACCTCTGAGTTTCCCTGACACGGACTGAAAACCCGGGATCAGTGAATGAGTCTGTTACAGCAGACCTCTGAGTTTCCCTGACACGGACTGAAAACCCCGGGATCAGTGAATGAGTCTGTTACAGCAGACCTCTGAGTTTCCCTGACACGGACTGAAAACCCCGGGATCAGTGAATGAGTCTGTTACAGCAGACCTCTGAGTTTCCCTGACACGGACTGCAAAAACCCGGGATCAGTGAATGAGTCTGTTACACCAGGGCTCTGAGTTTCCCTGACACGGACTGCAAAAACCGGGATCAGTGAACGCGTAGATTCCGTTTATAGGGCCTCTCGTAGGAAGGTACATGTCATTTATTATTTTCTCTCTCGTAAACAAACACCCGTTAACGTGTACATAAGGAACACGATTCTAGTCCGAGTGTTTATATGAATCAGAGTATTCTACGAGATGATGATGGCATCTAGCACCGATGGTCTGTGTACACAGCTCTTACCGAGTGTAAAGAGCAGGAAACCACTGCGATCCATACGAAAGGACTTGGTTTCCATTAAGCTCGATCCATGTGAAACACCTTCGAAACATACCCAAAGTCCAAGGATCAAAAGATCTGGACAGAAGAGACGTATGCGTGCAGCAAACCGTGAACTAGGAGAGTTGAAGTATAAATTCCCAAGGTTAAACTTTGGTATGCTAGAAATGGATGTCCGAGATCTAAAACGTGCTCTTGGACATTACCTGCTCACGTACGATGACATGGATACGAATGTCACTATATCCTCGACCTACCAAAGGTACAGGCTAGCTTGTGTGAGCTGGTACCTTAGGATTCTTTCACTTAGACAGCTGAACGATGTGTTGACTCACTCGATTTTCATTCCCGCTGTAAGTGTTATGGACAGGTACGTTTCTGCTCGCATCGCCCTGGGTGAAGACCTTACTGCAATCATGAGGGATGTCCGTAGCATACGAGTAGCGTGTCTACATCTGGCTTTAATGATGCACCTTGTGTACACCGAGATCGACCTGTACAATCTCATCAAACGCAATAACTGGCCGGACAGAACTTCTGATCACGGTTCGACCACGCGTGCTTCTAAACAAACAGACGCACGCAGTGTACAAAACGCAGAATTCGATATACTCTGTAAATTGAAGGGTGCTGCGTTTCCTACAACGGCTGAGAACCTGGTCAGTTTGTTATGCAAGTATCTGATACTGACGCACGCGCGTAAGGGATGTTCATCGGTGAATTTAGTCAAAGCCGACGCGCACGCGTGTAAGGTGGCCCTCAGATTCGTGACTCAAACAGCGTTGAACGCGAACACGTTACGTTACAACACTTGGAAGGTCATTTCGGTATGTTGCATGATCGGAGTGATTGACGCGTGCACTAAAACCCGTGAAGAAATCGTGGGTCTCGAGTCTGATCTCATCGCTGTAATGGAAGAACTCATGCCGTCTCGGTTCACGAAACGTGAGATGTATGATATCACGGGATTATTGATACAACCATGCATATTGTGCAACGCGAACCCCGAGGAGGAGGACTCTGCTAACGCGAACCCCGAGGATGAGGACTCTGCTAACGCGAACCCCGAGGAGGAGGACTCTGCTAACGCGAACCCCGAGGAGGAGGACTCTGCTAACGCGAACTCAGAGGAGGAGGACTCTGCTAACGCGAACCCAGAGGAGGAGGACTCTGATAACACGACCCAAAACGCATGTTCCGAAGACTCTGTCATAAGAACGTATCTACGCACGATAACCGTGCACTCTTGTTATATGTGCGCTACAATTGGGCCTCCGAAGGAAGAGGGGGGACTCCGTGTTCATAGATTGTAAGAGAGGAGTTGAAAAGGTTGATCCGGATCACATGGGATGTGATGCTATATGTGAATGTGATGTATAATGCTTACAAATGAATGAATTGTACATGTGCTCTTGTGTATATGCATAATAAACATACTTGAACGTGTTACTGTGGTGTGTGCCATGTCACGTACGGTTTCTACGGTACAGTTGCGGTTGATATCCGCGAAGGTCTTACAAGATTAGTGTTCACGCGTTCGCGTACAAAGGTTTGGTATTCAAAGCTATAATGAATTGTAATACTGTGCAATTTGAATCAGCCTTTAATTCTGCATATTTCAGTATAATGTCTGTATGGATTTGATTGTAGTTTCAGCTGTAACTGTAAGAAGGCCAAGAGTTCAACCAGAGAAGTACCCAGACATGAGAATCAGGAAAGTGTACAGTGGTCTATTGAACAGTACATACGAGACAACCACGGGTTGTTTGGTCACACATACAATGATACATGATAGGTGTTGTGTACACACGTAGCCACCTTAAGCACGTGGTGTTACATATTCCCTTTATTCATATTGAATGATAATACAGACCGTTTATTACAGATGGTGAGTATAAGAGCCAACACATAGCATACACTGTATACAAAGTATCACATACTCGGGTGTAGAAACCATGATGACATTTATTTTCATGGACATTGGTGCAGTATCATCATAACATTAGGCTTCCTATTACAGAGTATATAATAATAATGTGCGGTATACAAAAACGTTACAACATTGTATACAGTTTAGACATCACCCCTTATCGAATTGTTACATAATTGAGGCTGGGAATGTATAATGTATCGGTACTATGGCTGCACGATAAGGACCCGTTTTGGGAACGCCATCAGGTAACGCGAAACATTGGGTTGCGCTGTACATGCGAGGGCTACATCTACTCACCGAGTCCAACGGTAGTTCAAGCCACCCTTGGTCGGATTTATTAGAAATCGAGGCCTGATAGGCAACAGTGAGCACACCTCTAGTACCCAGAACATCTCCCCTCATGAGCACATATGTTTGATTGAACGGGTACCAGAATTGTACATCAAAGCCGGTCACGTTACCCAGAGTGGCAAGTTCAGCGGTTGTGAGAGAGGTCATCACGGAGCAAGCTCCTGTTATTGTAATATGAGGGCAAAGTCTCGGTTCACCGTTATATGAACGAAAGTCCACTAGGTGTCGCTTACCCTGAAATTTCATTTTGTAAGCTGACAAATGAGTTTTAGAATACCACACAGCGGTCCCGTTTGTCGACACGGATAAGCGGTTCCGATCGTCAAAACCAGAGTTCCAGGAAACAGTCCTACGTTGTCCGTACGTTCCCCTTTCATCAGTTAGTCGCGCGCGTACCGTAAGTGTACTTTGAATTCCTTGTCCCTCCAATGACAAATGAAAAGCGGAGAGTGTTCTTTTACATGAGATTTCTCCAGTCCCGTTATATACACCGATGTGCTGTACAGTCCTAGCTACAGTCAACCCCTCCAGGTTTTGACAGTTGAGCGTGTTCTCAAATGCCACGGGAGTTACATCGACTCGGGGTGTTGACGAGAATGAGCCTGTCCAGCGAGCCGGTGGATTCATAGGTACCGTAGAAAACTCCCAGGTTTCTTCCTCGGGATCTGGAGGCAGTGGTCCTTGACATGTGGTACGAGGCGAGCCTCTGATGAGTACGCAAGGAAACGCTTCGGTCCAAGTGCGGTGACTATATTTGCTACAATTACCAAGGTTTAGGTTGATAAATGTCATGTCAGTTCCGTATTCCCCGAGAGCGAACACCTCCACGTTGACTTTGCAGGTTTGGGTAAGCTTGGGAGATGTCGCGTTTAAGACACGGATATGAGAATATCGATCCATCAATACAGTCAGCGCTTCATGAAGCGGTCCTTGATCCGTATGTAGACCGAACGCTCCGCATAATACGAGAGCGAGGCAGAGTGCACGAATCTCGTTTAGAAACATTTTCGTGACGCGTTGGCTTAGCGGGATCCTCTAGTACGTATCGTGTGGGGATCGGTAAACCAATGTAGAAGTGCTCGGGACAAGCTCCTTATATACCCGCTACACCACCAACGCTTCCAACTCGAGTAACGCTTCCAAGGTAAGCGCGGGTGTACACAGAACGAAAGCGATCCTACTCACGAGCTTTCGTTTAGCGAGAAACGAAAGTCTTGTAAGCAGTAGAGATTCAGTTCACTGATCCCGGGTTTCTGTAGATCATGTATGAGCCCGAGGGTGGTAATCTTGTTAACAGACACTTAAAGATTTAAAGGACTATATTCTGATCGCCTCATGTTTGAGCGTTAAGGTTACAGATTTTACACACCCGTACCTGATAGCGTAGTACCGTCTTTCATATATTGTACAATTGCATATGTCTGCAGGTTCAGGTGCCTGACACGAAAGTTCAGATCGTGAAAAGTGACTACTCAGATTAGGTTTAAAAGAAGCCTGCTCGTGCTCCCACAGTAACACAAAGACTGAACAGTGTTACATATTCCTTTATTGACATTTGGTTTGTATACAGGGATTGTATAATACGGGTTACAGCATGGTCAGAGTATACAGAAGGTCTTTTATATATTCATGGTCAGAGTAGTACATATTACATAGGATATATGCATGGTTAACACACAGGTGGTAGGGGGTATAACATGGTCAGATTCGTACATAGGATAGATCCATGGGAAGCATACATTGTTGTGTGTACACAGCATACAAATCATGCCACAGTGGGGAATGGGTAATGTGTCTTCTCAAGATTTTGATACCCCTGAATCTTAGGCGCTCCATCAGGTAAAGTGGAACATTGGGTTGCACTGTACACCCGAGGAATACATTTGCCTCTACCCAATGGTAACTCAAGCCACTCTTGGTCAGATGAGCGAGATATAGCTGTGTGATAGGAGGCTGCTATCACACCCTTAGTACCCATAATGACTCCGTTCATCTCAACGTTTCTCCTGGATGGCCACCAGTGACCTACGAAGAATCCGGTTACGTTACCCAGGGTGACAAGGTCAGCATCTGTAACGTTGGCCATCGCGAAGCACGCGCCGGTTATTGTACTGTGAGGACAAAGCCTCGGTTCGCCTTTATAGGACGTAAAATCCAGAGTGTATGCCTGATCTGAAAAATCCATTCTGAAATCCGCCAAATGGTCTTTAGAATACCACACTGCAGTCCCTCCGTCTATGGACACTGACAGACGGTTCAGATTGTCAAAATTGACATTCCAGGAAATGGGTTTACTTCGTTTGTATGTTCCCCTTTCATCTGTTAGTTCTGCGTCTAACGTAAGTCTACCCTCAATTCCATCTCCATTCAATGTCACATAGAAAACAGAGTTTGTTCGTTCACACGAAATATATCCCTTGCCATTGTACACGCCGCTGTGTTGCACACTCCTAGCCACCGTCAAACCTTCCAGGTTCTGACAATTGAGTGTTGCCTGGAATGGTACATTAATTCGGGGCGTTGACGAGAATGAACCTGTCCAGCGAGCCGGTTCTTCAATTGGGTCACCTAATATCCATTCGTCTCCCTTTGCGCCCAGAGGCAGTGGTCCTTGACATGTGGTACTAGGTGAGCCTCTTGTGAGTACGCAAGGAAGCGCTTGACTCAAATAACGTTCCGTGTACATGCCACATGTAGAGCGTGTCATTATGATATTAGTATGGAGAGTCCCGTACTCTCCGAGAGTGGTCAACTGTAGTCGTAAGACGCACAATACACCTGTGTATACCCGGACATGGGTAGCATTTATCGATCGGATATGAGAATACTGGTCCATCAGAGCAGTCAGCTTTTGGTGAAGGGGTCCTTGGTCCGTGTATAAACCGAACGCTCCGCATACTACGAGAGCGAGGCAAAGTGTACGAACCTCGTTTAGAAACATGGTTCGTTCGTCACGCGTTCGCTTATCGGGATCTTGTAATACACGTATCTCGTGTAGGGATGAAACCGCTGAGCCAATATGTGGAGGTGCTCGAGATGAGCTCCCTATATACCTACCAGAGACCCACGCTTCCGGTGGAAGTGAAACGTAGGCTTACGCAAACGAAAACGTAACGTTCACGGGGGTTTCGTACGTTACATGGAATCAGTGCTGTTGTAAATCCCGTTTACTGGTCCGGGGTTTTCAGCAGAGTCTGGGATTTCGGAGTATTTTTCATCGTTCACCGGTTCAGGGGTTTGTTGCGGAGTCATGGGGTTCAACATGCTTACTCGTGTGTAGTCAATAAGACAAATAGTCAACATTGTCACATATTCTTTATTGATCTTGTTGAAATACATATGTATAAATGACTATGGACGGTACACAACTTACAAACAAACATTATAATCGGAGATTATACTCATTGACCATGCAATAGGAGGGGGTGTATATATGGTAAGGTGGTAAACAGCACAAAACAAGCTCAATGTACGATTACATTAAGTGATCATACATGCAATCAGGGAACATGATTAGAGTATACAGGAGACTATTATACATCCCTGGTTAGAACACATACAAGATAGATATCTGGTTAGCACATTCCCATGCCACAGTGTTGATGTACAGCGTACAGAGCATTCATTACACAGTAGGAAATGGACGATGTACCGGTTTTTTATGTCTGGCGAACGTATACACATCAATTAGATCCTGTATTCCTTCTGGTAACGCGGAACATTGGGTTATACTGTACATGCGAGGAGTGCATGATTCCCCGTTGTGATACGGCAACTCAATCCAATCTCGATCGGAACTGTCCCATACGTCTGTGCGATATGTCGCCTCGATCACACCTTTAGTACCTATAGTAATTCCTTGCATGAGAACGTATGCATTGAATCGGTACCAGCTCTGTAAGTGGAATCCGGTTACATTACCCAGGGTGACAAGTTCACCGGCGCCTGGGACACTGGTCATCGCGAAGCAGGCGCCTGCCATCGACATGTGAGGACAAAGCCTCGGTTCGCCTTTATAGGACACGAAACTCACATCGTATGTGTCACCTAGACAGTCCAATATACTACGAGACACCTGTGATCTAGAATACCACACAGCAGCCCCCTCGTCTGTTGACACGGCGAAACGGTTCAGATTGTCAAAACCGGCCTTCCAGGTAATTGAACGTTGCCTGGTTATAGGGCCATCGGTTAATTTTGTAGATACCTCGAGTTCGCTTTCAACTCTTTCTCCATTCAATGACACAGTGAAACCAGAGTTCGTTCTTTCACACTTAATCTGTCCATTTCCAGTGTACACACCACTGCTTCGCACAGTCCTAGCCACAGTCAGGCCTTCCAGGGTTTGACAGTTGAGTGTTTCGTTGAATGGTACGATGTTTTCTGATGACACAGTAATCCGGTCCGTTGACGGTAATGAGCCTGTCCAACGAGCCGGTATTCTTATCGTGGGATTTGGCAGGATCCATTTGTATACCTCGGAACCCGGAGGCATTGGTCCTTGACATGTGGCACGAGGCGAGCCTCTCACGAGTACGCAAGGAAGCGCTTGATTCCAGGAACTCTCCTTGTATCTGCCACACTCAGCGTTGTTCTGTACAATATACGTACGGTGAATTCCGTACTCTCCGAAAGTATCCAGCCATAGTGTCACTGTGCAAACGGGACCTTTGTCTATCTGGACAAATATAGCTTTTACAGATTGGACATGAGAGTACCGATTCATCACCGCAGTCAACCCTGTGTGAAGCGGTCCTCGTTCCATGTGTAGACAGAATACAGGATAGATTACGAAAACGAAGCAAAGCGCACGAACTCCGTTCAGAAACATGGTTCTCTCAGTCCACGTTTGCGTAATAGGATCCTCTACGTATTATAGGAACCGGTGAACCGATGTGACAGCGTTCAGGGATACGCTCTTTATATACACATCCACAAGGCTTCCACGGGAAGGTGGAGCGTTGGTGTGCATACACAACGATAGCGATCTGAACTTTAGTTTAGCAAGAAGCGAAAGTTAATCAT
Organism: Micropterus salmoides; assembly: GCF_014851395.1. Lineage (NCBI taxonomy): Eukaryota > Metazoa > Chordata > Actinopteri > Centrarchiformes > Centrarchidae > Micropterus > Micropterus salmoides. The sequence continues at coordinate 40,421,811 of NW_024043372.1, forward strand.
AACGTGACTATTCGTTGATCACGGGTTTTTGTTAAACCGTGTCATGGAAACTCAGAGTCTTATTGTAAAGACCCGTTCGTTGATCACGGGGTTTTGCTAAACCGTGTCATGGAAACTCAGAGTCCTATTGTAAAAGACCCGTTCGTTGATCACGGGGTTTTGCTAAACCGTGTCATGGAAACTCAGAGTCCTATTGTAAAAGACCCGTTCGTTGATCACGGGGTTTTGCTAAACCGTGTCATGGAAACTCAGGGTCTTATTGTAAAAGACCCGTTCGTTGATCACGGGGTTTTGTTAAACCGTGTCATGGAAATCAGAGTCCTATTGTAAAAGACCCGTTCGTTGATCACGGGGTTTTGTTAAACCGTGTCATGGAAACTCAGGTCTTATTGTAAAAGACCCGTTCGTTGATCACGGGGTTTTGTTAAACCGTGTCATGGAAACTCAGAATCGTGAAATGTTTTCTTTACTAACGCGGGATGTATCCATCACGTACCAACTGTCTATATAAGCACGGGTTGTTAAACGTGTTACAGAGGAAAGGATTAACAGGCCTACGGTTTCGAAGCGTGTCATGTCGAAGCTACACTTTAAAATGGGAGATATACAGGATGATTCGTATTCCGTTCCTTGGAGTGACCCGGTTCAGGCCTTGCCTTGGAGTGACCCGGTTCAGGCCTTGCCTTGGAGTGACCCGGTTCAGGACTTGCCTTGGAGTGACCCAGTTCCGGACCTGCTCAGGTTTATGATACACGTACCTAATACATACGATACGTACAGATGCCCCGACTGTAACATAGTACTGGATGGCTACAAAAGAGGTGATCCGAAATTGAACGATCACATCTTCCACGGTGAAGGACAATGTAGGTACCTGAAAGAAAAGTTCCGTGGTCGTGAAAACGAGCTGATAACCTTACACGGATCGATTAAGTTCCAAAAAGGCATATTCGCGCTCCCGCAATACATCCTGAAGGCAGAGTACGGGTACGTTACGCTGTCTGGGAACGCGTACTGTATCGTTTGCGCCTGTCGTATGAGTGATACACACAGTACCTACCAAGCATGTAGGGATGCAGCGAGTCGTTTTCAGAGATATATCATGAACCTGAAGATCAAAACGGTAATCGAGAAGGCACGTTTATTCACCGTAATACCTTCAAACCTTTACGGTTTGGAAACAGATAGCGGCATGGACTTGGAAACGGATAGCGTTGTGGTGTCCACGCCGCGTGTTACACTGGGTGATTGTGCTGGCATGGACTACGTTGATGGTACCGTGGACACTCACAAATGTCATACCTGCAAGCTGACTCTTAAGCATTTCAGAGAGGACGACACCCTTTTAGGTGAACACGTGTATCATACCTACAACAACGGAGGCCCTGGATGCGCCTTCCTCGAGGCAAAGTTTCAGGCGTGGAAAAATCAACTGGAACGTATATTAGGAGACGAACGTGTCAGAAGAGGATTTGTGGCATTCCCTAAGCAATTGCTTCGCGCAGCTCATGGTACTGTAACGAATCTCCACGATGCGGGGCTTTGTGTCGTGTGTGGTGCGAATGTGCGTACTGGACACAGAATCGGCTGTGTTGAAATGAGACATTCGCTTCTGCAAATGATCAGCAGGGCGAAATTACTGTGAGATATCGTACCCGGTGTCTACTTATGTAGTACATAACATGTACAGTTGAAATGACTGTCAACGTTATGAATATGCCTTCTTTTACTTTTACAGTGCTCGCCTTGTATCGTTGTGATAATTGTGTTTTATCCACCAGTTGAAATGACTGTCAACGTTATGGAAATGCTTTTGTATTTTACATTGCTCACCATGTATCGTTGTGACAATTGCTTTGTATCCACAAGCTGAACATGTACATTATCAGAATGATATATGTAATACACCAGCCTTGTCTAAATGATTATGCTTTGAATAAACCATTGTTATCCACCCGTAGACTCGGTTGTTCTTATACCATCTGTAACATGATATACATTCTTTGTGATGTGCACAATTAGTCGATATCGTCGATAACAAAATGTACTAAGCACACCCTTGATACGCCCACTGTAATCTGACACGTTACATCTTTACGTACTAAGGCCAGACAAATAGCCCTGCTGTCATTGAGGTGCGAGTGTCAGCCGTGTGAACAGCATTCAACAATGTGTCCATGGTTATATGTTCCACGGAACGAGGTATATGCTGTACCGTGGAAAAGGGTACATGATGTATACGAGCGCACTAAGTGGTTGGTTACGTGTACCGTAATCGATTATGTAGATAACGTGACAAGATCTGAGGCTTCCGATGAAGCATTGCTGACAATGCAAAGGATGGTACGTTATGCATTGAGCACGTACGCAGGTAGATATCGAGGTAAGTACAGGTGCCACCGGTGATATGTATTATCTTGCAACGCGTGTTGTGACTAATGTTTGACACTTCCTTTGGTAGATATGCTACAAACCTTACCACTAAATCAGAGAGACCTGACTGTCATCACTACCGTAGCCGAGAAGGTATTCTCGGACGGGACCGTGAACTGGGGCAGAGTTGTCAGCTTAACCGCATTCGGATGTTTCTTGGCCAACGATCGTAGAGAGAGGGGGCTGAATATCCGCGCGATATCGATAGGGGAAGCCATCGCGGATTACCTGATTACTTACCAAAAAGAGTGGCTGCTGGAACACTCATGGGTCAGTGAATGTGCAATATAAACCTATGTCAATTAAACGTATCACGGTTTAACACAAGTCTGTCTTTTCCGTGTGTCTCACAGGAGGGGTTCGTGGATGTCTTCAGCGGACCGTCTTTCTGTATACTGCAACCTGGTCTCATACGCATGGCAGCTGTACTTGTGGCACTTGCACTCGTACAGACAGAGTCTTCCTCGCGGTGGTCTGACCTGATACGCACGGTTGGATGCGTTGGGCTTGTGACACTTGCACTCGTAATGTAAATGTGCATTTACCTGTGTGTAACGTTATACCGTTTTACTCAATGGGGATGATTGCATGTATAATAAATAAAATCTGTTTAAGACTATATTTGTGTCACTGACTTTGGGATGGTTGAATATATCACATAAACACCGGGAGACACTCTGAGACCATGGTTGTGTCACGGCGTTGAATGAATGCAAATGTACATGAATACACATGACAACATTGCTTACAGTATGTATTTTTATTCACCGTTAAAGTTTAAACAAGACCTGTACAGTATACACACATTACATTCTTTGCGTACGGTATGTAATCCAGCGCAGTTGTACACCTAGGGAGCGGTTCGTATGCTGGTACGGTAACATCCGTGTATGTAGGTTCAGTGTGCCACATCGTGTCCGATGACACCTCGGGTTCAAATGTCTCTATATACTCTAGGAGCTCGACCTCTCCGTTGAGGAGCTCAGCCTCTCCATTGGCACGCAGACGCTCACATGTATCTTCGTGATCCATTATCACGGGCGCATCACCCGATGCGCAGTGTTCTTCGCGTGGTGGCATAGGGTCAGTATCCACGGGACCGTCATCGCGTGTATCCAACGTGATATTCTGCATTGACCGTGCAGACCCCACGCTATGCAACAGATCTGTATCATCACCATTATGCGATTCGTCTTGGTCTTGTAAAGGCCCGACCGACCAGTTCTTCGAGTCCTCCATCACAAGAAAGAAGGGTGGCACGATATATGTGTTAGCGAACTCGGCATCCTGTATGGTAAGCACTTGAGTACACACGTTGTCGGAGTGTGTATCTGGACAATATAACACTTCGTAACATAACTCCATGGATTGGGTATGTACGCGTGTTACCGTTTCGTACATTCGAGCGGTGCAAAGATGTAGAGTATGTTCGACTCGCAAAATATCACCGGCGCTAACGGTGTCTCTTATAAAAGCTTTACAAATACTACTGACACGATCTAAAAAACCCGGGATCAAAGTGCTTCTGAGCAGTTGAGTCAAAAAACCCTGACACGCTCTGAAAAACCCGGGACCAAAGCGCGTGAGATTAGTCCGTTCGAAAAACCCTGACACGCTCTGAACAACCCGGGACCAAAGCGCTTCTGAACAAGATTAGAGTGATCGAAAAACCCCGACACGCTCGGGGAGCCATGAACCAAGTCTGAACAAGAAATGTTCATACGGAAAACCCTGACACGAGGTGGGGACGTCCCTTTGGATTCAAACAGCTAATGACCGCTTCACAGGATCCAGTGACATTATCACCTTGTTATTTCAATCATCCTTATTACATGACATCAGACATGTTGCAGCTTGGGGGAGGACTGATTTCTTTTTGAAGTTTCTCTATTGTGAGATCGCCCGGAGCGAAGCTAATGACTATGTGACATCATGATTAACATTAACCTCACCCTGGGACTTGAGGACCGGTTCACCGGTTCATTAATTGGTATGCAATATCAGTCTCAATAAAGGATTGTAAAAAGATTTTATTTCCATCATGATTAACATTAACCCCAACCTGGGATTTAGGACAGGTTCGTCGATTGGCATAAACACACAATAAAAGATTCATTTTAAAAGATTTTATTTCCTATATGATTTCCATGTAACAACAGAGTGTGAAACAACATAGGTTTGAATAGTATTCGCATATGGTATGAGTCGGAATACCTTACGATTGTTGTAGGCCATTGCGATCGAGGACTTTATTCTCAGTGTAGTACAAGAGTAGAAATCTTAAATTGAGTACTTAACACAGAGTCTGAGCATGTATATACACACCGATCCCACACACTTCCAGGTATAGACTTGATAAACCCATGACTCCGCTACGGAAAACCCGAGATCGGTGAATGGCAAATTCTATAGACTTGATAAACCCATGACTCCGCTACGAAAAAAACCCGAGATCGGTGAATGGCAAATTCTATAGACTTGATAAACCCATGACTCCGCTACGAAAAAAAAAAACCCGAGATCGGTGAATGGCAAATTCTATAGACTTGATAAACCCATGACTCCGCTACGGGAAAACCCGAGATCGGTGATTCCGTGAATAAGCACAAACACATAGTTTGAAAAACAAAGAATGAAGATACAGGCTATGGTACCCGTCACAATCTCATGAGATTTCCAACCGTTCGGAGAATTCGGATCCGTGCCCCACCAGTGTTTCTTCTCCTTTAGGCTCCAGAGAAAATCGTCCCATTGTGTATTCAGCGAGTTACAATTCACAGAGACACAGTCTACAGGTGGTATAAATCGGAGAGTCTCAAAATTTTTGTAGTCATCGTAAGCCATAGCGAAGAAGCTTTAAACCCTCTGACTCAGTCGAATGCCTCCTGATCAGTGAATGGTAGATTTACTAAACCCCTGACTCGATCACAAAAAACCCGGATCGGTGAATGTTACGTTTGTTAAACATATGACTTACACACGTTTCCGGTTGCGAACGTGAATAAAGGGACCGTTGTCTCGAAGCGTTGATAGTCCAGCGATATAGTTGACAACGTGATTCGTGGAGACTATGGAGAATTACCTAAAATCCTCGATCCTGGGCCGGGGTTCGTACGGAACGGTGTATAAAGTTCTGTCTCGGACGAGCGAACAAATCTTCGCGTTAAAATGTACCGGTGTACCTGATTCGAATAAGGGAGTGGAGGATTCCACTGTGAGAGAACTCTCCTGTCTCACCGCACTTAAAGGACACCCTAATGTGATCCAGATACACGACTGCTTTATAGATAACGGACAGGTGGCGATGGTCATGGACTATGTACCTTATACTCTGGCGCAAATCATTCACAATGGCCATGGGGTCAAATTTTATTACGATGAGTTCCAGTGTACACCTTTAATCCCCGAGAGTTTCATAGCACATTTCTCGACCCAGGTCGCGAATGCTCTGTCTTACATGCACGGGCTGAACATAATACACCGAGACCTGACACCCTCCAATATACTAGTAACCGAGGACTTGGTTATACAGGTTGCTGATATGGGCATGTCGAGACACGCTTCGCGATGGATGAGTCCGGCTGTGGTAACAGAACCCTACCGAGCTCCGGAGGTCTGCAAAGCGTTGGCGGAGAAGAAAGAGTGTACAGAGTACACTTGTGCAATTGATATGTGGAGCCTAGGTGTTATGATCGCGGACGCGTTTGAGGGTCACATGGTATTCCAAGCGCGTAAGCGCGACATGACAACGTATGATCTGATTCTACGGAGCGTAGAACACGAAAACACCGATCGGATCTCGATGGATCAACGGATAGATTTAAAGGACATAATCCCAAACGTTATGAGTTCCAGTCTGGCGAGAAATATCGTGATGAGCATATTGGTTTTTCGCGAAACTGAGAGACTCACAGCACGCGAGTTCTTACGGAAAACGGAATGGACCCAACTCGCTTCCATGACCGAAGATGATATACAATTGGTCAAGAAGCAGATTGCAAGAAGCGTGAAGTGGCGTGAAGAAGCTCAGGAGGAACGTGATGCTGAACGGGATCTGAAGTGTCATGAGACATTTGAGGACTCTGATTGAAAAGGAGCTGAGGATTCGGGAGCTTCGCGATGAAAGGACTCTCACGTGAGGGTAGATACGTAATGTGAACGATTGGTCACATTCATTTCTGATGGTTTATGGCTGTTACAGTGTAGTTACACCTAAACCCGTGTGTCTTTGTTGTTACTTGTAACAGTCTCACGTATACTGTGTGTACATAATATATTTTGATGCACCCATCGGTGGTTTACATTACAACCCGTGTAACGTTGTACAATGTAATGTGTTTGTGTAGGAATCACTCATGACGATTATATGGATGTACTTGAACTTGTTTTTATTACATACAATAAACACTTTTGTACATACGGATCGGATACAGTTTTATGTACAGTCCAGATTACAGTATTGATTCACCTTTATGGCATATACAATGTCTACATGTGATACAGTTTCTCATATAACACAAATCACTACAGTTTCGACGTTAACAATGTCATTACAGTTGCCCACATTGCACAGTATCCTGATATTCCCCTGTAACGTTTCAGCGTTAGCCAAGTGATACATGTGTTGCATAAACTAAGGATATGATGAAATATACAGAAGTGCATCGCGTTGCAGACCCCGTAGATCGTGTCCAGGACCTTTCTAGGTCATCTATCACGTTCTTCATTTTATGTATACCTGTAAGAATGAAAATGTCACGGTTAGATACAGTACACAAATGACAATGCAAAGGTGCTAAAACGCAATGTAAAACCGATACACACCGGAGTTCACGTCTTGTAACTCTACATAGGTTTTAACATCCTGCAGCTTCGGTAAATCCGGGACAAATGATCTGCTAGAAGCGGTGGTCTGGGTTGCGCTCTCAGTAGCTGGTTTGATAGCTTGATTGTGAACGCTTGAACACGTCATATTCCAGGTCCCTTGTCTGCTATACATAAAATAACGATAGGACTCATCGCCACTCACTCCGAAAGAGCGCCCCTTGTTAACTATGAAACAACCGTAACATGGGCTGCGCACTCTGTCCATGGTATTATTCCACACTTGTCCCAAATTCCACAACTGGGCTCCGTCCGGTTGTACGTGAAATCTATAGATACCGAGCACTCCGTCCAAAGGCTCGATTAATAAAGATCTCATCAGGCCCGGTTTCACAGTATAGTAGAAAACACCACACGTATCTGCTCGTACCCTGAGTCTAAAGGTGTAGTCGCCGATCGTGTAAACACCCTCATCCGTACATGTGAGAAAGCGAATCCATACACTGTACAAACCTGAGACATTTGTTACTTCGTATATATGTTCAGTCGCCTGTACAGTCACGTTGTCTTTCTCGAATGTAAGCGTGCGCCCATCGATGTGATTCGGTAACCTAAAGCGATCCCCCATTGTACCTACTATAGTAGGAATCGCGCTTCTGTTCAGCACGCAAGCGTCAACGATCGCCACCATAAGCAAACTCAGTATAACATGTAGACCCATTTCGATTATAGCGATAGAACCGCACCAGCACTTCACAGACAGAGCGTTAATGCGTAGACTGTTAGTCAAGTAATACGCGAGCTGAGTCTCGGCACATCTTTATACGAGTACACTCTTGCTACAGCTTTGTTCCCATCCAATCGCAGCGCACGGTTGTTTGAGCAACTTGTACGATCACCAATCCCGATCCGGTTCCAGCCGGGTCCTTCACTGTACTCTAGTTGTGTAAGAGTACATTGTGTACACGAGGATTGGTAATTTCGAAACCGTGGGTTCATTTGGGTTTTTTTTTTGCTGACGAGAGCCGGAACTCGAGTCACGTAAGCGATTTCCTTATCGCTTAGACTGGTTCACTCTTAACCGACCTGACCCCGTGACTATCCAAACACTCCGGATTAATGAACTCTGCGTTTCCCTGACACCCTCCAAGGAACTCGAGATCGGTGAATACAGCGCCTTCGAAAACCCTGTCATCGTCGTATCATGAAAACCGCGAGATCAGTGAACGGGTCTTTATATGAGGACTCTGCGTTTCCCTGACACCCTCCAAGGAACTCGAGATCGGTGAATACAGCGCCTTCGAAAACCCTGTCATCGTCGTATCATGAAAACCGCGAGATCAGTGAACGGGTCTTTATATGAGGACTCTGCGTTTCCCTGACACCCTCCAAGGAACTCGAGATCGGTGAATACAGCGCCTTCGAAAACCCTGTCATCGTCGTATCACGAAAACCGCGAGATCAGTGAATTCCGTGAGGTACATAAGCACATTTTGTGTCTTGGTGTTTGAACTCCGTGTACGGTTCTTTCGACTATGTTAGACACCAAGGGCTTCGCGATATACAGCTATCCATTGGGATACCAATTCGATTACAACCGTGATGAAGACATCGTTATTCGTGAGGAATATAACTGGTGTTTCCGAGATTGGGACAAGTGGGGATATAAGGACAAAGACATTACATACATGGTCAATCTCGCGATACGTGTTACGCGGTTCGAGATTCTTCCAGCTTTAATCGCTGCGAGAATCATGAAGATTCTAAGCGCACCCCCTTCACTTATGACCATGCTAGACGAGCAACTGAATGAACTTACACTGGACGATTCGCCCATACTTTATAAGACCGGATTAAACGGAGCAAAGGCTGTGGCGGGAGCTCTCATGAACTTAATTCACGATGTTCACATCGAGCGTCTACCGAAGGACAAGAGGATGATATTCCCTAAGTTATTCTCTTTCGCATATGAATGTCCCAAGTTGTGCTACAACAGACCCTTTGTGAATTACTACTGGCCTTCTGAGCCTTTCGGGCGTACTATCATCCTCACAAAGGATGTGATTGACTGGTGTATGTATTCATTCGAGTGGTACATACAAGTGACCATAGGCGATCAACGGTGCCCCGAGAGTCTTAGTGTGGCTGACACTAAAAAATTCCCAGATGAACCCATGCCATCGAACATGAAGACCGCGGCTGTTCAACTGTGGCGCATTCAAAGGACTGATATAATCCATGTACACGGTCACGGATTACCGTATGAAGATGGCGCGTTCTTAAAGTACGTGTCCACGGGTCTATCCGCGATCCTGAACGTGCCCTTGGAGCCGGTTGAGAAAGATGCCCGTAAAGCGAATCATGTGTCGTACCGGCTAGGGACGATGCCTTATGTGTATCACACACGGTGCCATCGCTGCTCCATGACCAAGGACATACGCAATGTCCGTTTCCAGGTGCGTTTACTAGCTTAGGTAAAACGGACCGGCTACGCTGGGGGACAAACAAAGATGACTTATATCTTACGCCCCGGGTTTGCATTTGTATTTTGATTTGCACCCGATTTACGTTTATGTATGTTGTATATTACACATGGGAGTTGTATAATCATGGACCAATTGTTATGTGCCTTTGTATATACCTTTCTTACCGTTGCTACGGATTGTGTTTGTGTTATATATATCGTGCAATTGCTTGTAAACAATAAAATGTCACAAACGCTTTTTCGTTGTATTATGAATGTCACCCACACTAACACACAACACAACACTTGTTGCAATAAAACAGGTTTATTCATTCACACAATGAAGCCGGCTGGCTAGCTTACAAGACAGGTTAAATCACTATTATCTGACAATACCCAGACCAATTACAATTCTCACTATTAGAGAGAGCCAAGTAAGACACAGAAGATAAGAGGTTTTCCTTGGTGTGGAAATAGTAAATTGTCCCGTCCATTCATCACATTGTCCAAACGGACCCGTGGTGGAGTTCATTCACATCTCGGGTAGGACATGTCTCACGTTCATACCATGTCTCACGTTCCGAACCACGTGAAACAAAGTTTCATCCCGTGCCATCTCAGGCAGTTGTCCGTTTTTGCAGGGCGTTTTCCTGTTACATGCCGGACAGGTGTATTTCCTACCCAGGTTTCTTTCCTCAGTCCAATGGTCCAGCATACACATGTAGCATGCGTGATGGCCGCAACTCATTAGAATTGTCGGGTCGTGCATTAGACATCTGCAACGTGGACAAGCTAACGATTGGAGAGCGGTCCTGCGATACGCTGGAGAATCCATGTGATCTGAGCTTTCGTTCAGCAAAGCACCATGTAGCGATGTTACTCGGTTTGCTTACATTAGTAGAGTGTTTGTATTCGCAGCTCTATACACAATTATCACCAGGTACCACGCTCCATGTGATTTAAATATGTCACTTACAACATTCCAGTACAATTACACATACGCGAGGCTTTTACAAACATAAGACAAACAACGCAGAACCGTTGAACACTCAGGTACTAGCCTATCCGAATGCCTGCGTATAACATAATTCACCACGCGTTGCATACGATCCCAAACTATATTTGGAGACTGTTCCCCTTTCTAGTGTCAGTTTCAAGAAGTCAGAACATTGCTCGTGTACGATAATCTCACGGAAAATGTCCCATGGACACTCCTCATTGAGTGACCCCCCGGGTGGATCGACGGTACGTTGCGGGTTAAGCGCATTGTCAAAATGAAGTCCCCGTTTTCCATTTGTCTCGGGTTCACGAAGGATCCCAGCATGTCATGGCGACTGAGAATCGGGTCCTGTTCATTCACAAACGTTTTTGCGCTCTGTACATATTGAATGGCCTGAGTCTGAATCTCCCCTAGCAGACGAAAGTATGGTGTGTGAACGCGCGGATTCTTGTGAATATCTTGCAAGGCTGCCTCGATTCTCGAAGAATGAAACGGGGTCAGGCTAATCTTAAATCTGTGAGCGTCCGAGACTCTGACAGCCAACTCAATACGAGCATCGTTTGCTGACCCTTTCGGTATCTTGTTAGAGGGAATGTCTTCCGTACAGCGCTGTGCTCTTTTCTTGCTACGCGTATTCATCCCCGGAGTAGACATGGTCGCGATGTCATATGGTACACATCGTGGTACTGTTAATATGATTCGGTTATACAATTTCGTACAGAATAGCCTTCAGTCGAAAAGCACTAGACTCGCTGTTGAATGTAATCCATCATCTTCTCACGGTGGACCCGGGCTAAACAGCGAGTGATGAACGGGTCCACTTGCTGTATCCTCGCGCGGAACCTGAAGGAATCCAACGCGAATAGCTCCCAGTGTCGAGAGCGTACATTCACGGAATCCGAGTCCATGGATATAGGAATTGGATGTATCTCGAATTCTGGAGTCCTGAAACTAACTCTGTGTATTGTTTTTTTATCGTTGGCCATCTTCTCGATTTCTCGCACACTGGAGCATGTCGGTTTCTTCGTGTTGGCATCTCTTGGTCTTTCTCAACTTTTTATTCTTACAATGTCTCATGTTAAACATGGTGACTTTCGAACTAGGTGGGTTTCTTTGTGTTAACAAGGGAAACAACGTTCAGTCTGTGATCAATTTAGACTCTTTACGTTTGTATAACACAAAGCATTCGTGACACCCATGAGAGGGTCGAACTCGAACCATGTCCACGTGTGTCAAGGGGTCAAAGTCCTGGGTTATTTGCTCTAGCAGTTCTCCGGGGTTTGTGTGTCCGGTGCATTCTAGTTCTCCGATCAATATGATGTATTCCCCGCGAAATCCAGATATCACGTGCTCGTACCCTCCGAAAGGAATGATGGATATGTAAACATTAGAGCTTGGGCCTCTCCGTACCTTGCGATAGCTTGTGCGCAGGATAGATGTTCCACCGCCCTGTGACACGGGCTGATATCGGTGGCTCGGAAGATCTCTGCGTTGAACACTTTGAAGGCGATATAACAATCTAATAAAGCCACTCCGCTTCCCACGGACAGGATCTCGTGTAACACGGGTAATGTCAGCTTTGACAACCGTTCAGTCAAGTCCGAGAAACAACTGTTTCCGTATTCAAAGGACACCGGAGTATCTTTCAGTACGCTCTCCATGTAGACAGAGGCGCGTTTCCAGAAATTCTCGCGGTTAATATAACCAAGAACTTTGAGCTTATCAAGTCCTTTGAGTGTTTCGGGTTTCAAACACCTATGTGTGCCATGGTTACAAGTTATGTAAGCAAGTCCCCGCTCCATAGTAAAGGAAATACACTGTCAATCGCGAGTATTGCACGCGCTCGATTGACGCTACACCTTGTTAATATGAACAAACATTAGTCACGGGGTTGGACCTGGCTGATATGTACAGCGTTTCGGGTTTCAAACACCGATGTGCGCCATGGTTACAAGTTATGAAAGCAAGTCCCGCTCCATAGGAATTAACTTACCGAGGTTCGCGATGCTCGTGTGATCTATCCAGAAGGCCTTTTGTTACACGTGTACTTAATATACGATTGTGTGTATGTCTCGTAATAGGCATGTGTTTCCTGATCACTCTGTACATTACTCACTTTCTTGCTTTGTACAACACAAATAAAGACTCTCACAACAATATGTATTGCAAGTGTGGTTTATTACAATGCGCTGGCAGGCGGACATAAAGGGAACCCTGAAGCCATACACATACAGTCAAGGCAGAAATACAAGAGATATTCCAGATCATGTAATACCATATGATGTATAACTACAACATAAGATGACACATTCTACTATACATGCGGTCCACTACCCGTACCATACGTTTTCAATTCCGAAGCTTGTAGTAGCACACGGTCGCAGCACACATGACAGTCAGTACAATGAGAGGAAGGTACAATGGCCACAGTGGATCGTGAAATGGGAGATTGGGTGAACGCAACATCAAGTCCACGGATGTGTAGCGTACTCCGTACACATTAGCAGCCTCACACTGGTAGATACCATTCAGTTCGGGGCTTGTACTCAGGAACTGTACCGTTGAACCGTTTACTCTGACACCAGACTCGGGCCATGACTGACCCCTTTGGTCCAGGTGATAGTCGGCGAGGGGTTACCATCGCTTATACACCGAATAGCGTTCTCAGGTCCCACTGTGATGGTCACATTCACGGGTTCAGAATGTACCAGTATCTCGAAGGGTATGATTTCGTCTTTCGAGAGGGATGGTCCGCTAATTTTACACTGTACCGCGCGAAGGTTGACATCTTTGTTAGGTACTCCATACAGCATCCCGACCGTAGTCGTTGTACCGTTTTCATGGTGAGTATAGTTGGTTGTCATTTTCACTTTGTTTTCAGAGGACCCGTAAGCCACTCTATTGTTGCTGTAGGTTTGGATCCCGCAGCCGTACAGGTTGCGAGGAGATGCATCTCGTTACCCAACATGGGCTGATTGTCCTTTACGTACATGAGCGGAGGTACATGCACGACCAGCGGTACATTCAAGCGATGGTCCCCGCTGGGAAAAGGGTGACAATGCACGTGTAGTTGCCTTCATCTAGCAATGTTACATTAGACAGCACTATGGATCCATCGCTGGCTTTTACGTTCCCATATATTTAAACCGATAGTCGTGTTCGATGTTGGTTACTTCACCAGAATACAGTATTGTATAGAAGTTATCGCGCAGTGGAATCCCTTGGTTACTCTTTGCCATGATATCTGAGTGAGCAGTTCAGTGTGCGCGTAGCTGCAGGGTAATACAACACTCGCGTCCTTTGTAACGATCAGATCAGATGTACATGCCCGGATCAGGATAGTCAACGCTAATATCATGGAGCAAGCCATGGTTCCTCGCCCACACTGACGATTGATAGTACATATCTAGAAGGGACACAATGTGGAAGCAACGCGAACCTGTACCTATCCGTTGCAGTGGGCAGTGAGCGGAGTCTAATACGATACCTTTTATGTGTTCATAAACCAACACGCGCCTATAAAGACTGCCCAGAATCAAACTCGTCCTCAGGTGGGAGGCGAGGCGCTCGCTTTATCAAGGGGATACCCGTACCCATACGTGGGCTGTCTGTGTTCGGTATTTGGATTTAGAAACGCTCGATTGCGAGCGTGGTTCATTGCTGTGTGTATATGTAGTCTGTGCTCCGTTAACCCCGCTGTCTCTGTGCATTTCGTAGCGCGAGACCATGCACACGCTACACGCACGCTGGGCAATACGGTATAGCGTGCAGCTCTTGCACACGTACTTGCTGCCTTGGCAGGTTGTGTAGGTTTACTGTCTTTTTCTAGGGACATATCTAACACCTCTCCCTTTTGCTAGAGTTCGGTTTCGGGTGGGATAGTGCTCCATTGACTCACGGGGTTGGTATGTAACTTTTGACAGCTAGAGAACCGTACCCTAGATCGTATCGCGTGCTTCACCAGCTGCTGTGACAGCTTAATTACAGTGGAGCCGGTTTTGTGACAGACTCTGTGTGAGCTTTTACCACACGCGGTGACAGCTTAATTGCAGAGGAGCCGGTTTTGTGACAGACTCTGCGTGCGAAAGCTGACAACTTAAGCCTGTTTTGTAACTGACTCTGTGTTATATAAATCGAGAGCACCGGGAGTCTGAGTACGAGTGTAAGCATGCAGCGTATTCTACTGTCAGATATTCTCATACCGAACAACAACACTAGACTCGCTACAGCGCGGTTCTGTCACCCGCGTACTTCTGAAAGACGAAGGGAGGACTGTACCATCGACCCTGTTCGCGATACAAAGTGTCCGTTCTCTAAATTCTTCATCTGTCGCTTCGGCGATAAGTGCGCGTATTTGCGCACATCTCAATCAAGCGACGTTTGTCCCATCTGTTTAGAGATCGTACCATCTCGAGAGAGTCCGGTGATTGGAACGCTACCGGGTTGCGGACATCGCTTCGTTCATACTGCATTACTAAATGGAGGACTCACCGAACTTGAATCGGGATCAGCTGGCCTCATGCCCCGTGTGCCGGGGGAATTCTCCGTTCGTACTTTTCACTTTGACAAGTTCAAGACCCGGACGTTGACGTGATGATCCGGGTGCGAGGAGGATCTTATACGTTCCGTGTCCAGATTCCTGTCTAGGATGTTCGGTTCATTATTGTAAAGGACAAGGATGTCTGTAGCGTATGTTCTGTTCATAAAAGCATCAAATAAAGAAAACATAATGTTGTGACTCCAACTGGTTTTATTGTTTGTAAACGTGGTACCACACATATGATGGGACGATACAGAAGCTTACATGGTCAAAAACATTATGCACGGTGATTGTACAATGCTGATACATAAAAAGCTTACATGGTTCCATAAACCGCAACACAAATTCATGTGCATCTTATGTACCGACCCATTCTAGGGAAACCGAGTCCAATCGCTAGGCACAATATGTTCTTCACATGACCCGTAACTTTGTGTATCTCGGACACTAAAGTCCCTTTGCGAATTCCTCTCTGACACTTGGAACACCCGGGTCCGTTCAAGACGAGGTATGCACACGTAGACTTTCGTCCATCTCAACGGTGAGTTGAAGATCGTAGTATCCGTCTTCGATCCAGAGGATTGATATGCGGGTTTGAAGGCTGTTTCGCTTGCACCCAATACGCAGGAAACTCTCCCCCGAGGCTTCTCGAGCCGCATCCAGAACGCGAAGACTGCTGTTAAGTACATAATGCATGTACATGTGATATCTTGAATCGGAATATATCCCCCGTTC
Organism: Micropterus salmoides; assembly: GCF_014851395.1. Lineage (NCBI taxonomy): Eukaryota > Metazoa > Chordata > Actinopteri > Centrarchiformes > Centrarchidae > Micropterus > Micropterus salmoides. The sequence continues at coordinate 40,437,807 of NW_024043372.1, forward strand.
AATTACATGCCTCATGGTGTCATCGCCTTCCAAGATCCCCTAGTCTTGTGCAGCTGAGAGTTGGTTATGCATACCGTGAAGACATGCTGAATTTAGGCAATCCTCTACATTTACCAACCATTGCATTATATATCTGAGGCACTCTAAAGTGGTCTAACATTACAGCATAATGTTGCCTGACTGGTCCACCGATAGCGTCCATGGTCAACGAGATTCTCAACAAGCCGCGTATTGTCTTATTACAAACAAAGCTAACTATTGATTTGAATTCAGCACTCGCAGTGCTTATA
>NW_024043372.1:40438596-40463675 GCF_014851395.1 Micropterus salmoides
ATGTAGTACATGTACTTATCACACATGCGAACCAGTGACCCAGGGTCGCGTGTATACGAAGAACCAAGTGTACTGAGGCGGACATCGTGGTGGGGCCAAACTCCGGTCATGGAGAGCGAGAATCCTGTGTCCCCTGTGGAAGGGTACGCGAGAGAGCGAGCGTTCATCTCTCTCTCTGGGACACGCGCTAACGAATGCTGTGCAGGCTGTTTTCTCAAAGTACGATAATCAAATGAACGAGCATTGCGAGACTATTCTTCTGTGATCCAGGTTCGGGGGTACCAGACCATACGGAGACGCTATATGAGCTCTGCGAGTTCGATGTAGCGCGTAACACGCGAGCTCACGCAAGACTCGTACACTTCGAAAATAGTGACAGTGAAGAGTATGTCGGGTAGGGCGGACCACCTGGACAGCGGACCGGAAGTAGTCTGAGAGGATGAAGATGTCACACGCGATCGTACTGGAAAGTTAATGGACACCTGAAAGGGACACGGGTCCCCCGGAGAAATCACACGGGAACCGGCGCACGAAATCCAGCCAACAAAGATGTCTGCGATGCGAAGCGTACGACGCTCACTGTAAATCCGCTGCTGAAAATTACAAACGAACCCTCACCAACTACACCAAGACCGTGTCAGAGCTTATGATAGGCTTTAAGAAGGTATTAGAGAGGTATCCCGAGCTCAGGGTCGATTCTAGCGATGAACATCTACATTATATGGTTCAATCCGCACTCGGTCGCAATAATCTGGTTCAGGAAATGGTCCGTTTGTCTGCGAGAGACAAGCGCGTAGAACGATAACTCCTGGCTCGCAAGAGCTCGCGTGTGAAACAGATCGATCTGTCATTACCATGCAAGAAGCTCTCAATACATGTTACAGCGACGGAGAAGCTCTCCGAATGTGTCTTAAGCGTTACACGGATCTATACGTTAGATACATTCAGGTCTGGCGAGAGATGTGCTCCAAGGTTTCTGGTGATCTAACGGTAATGGAATTTGTGACCATGACCAACGATAGACCGGGTGTAAGTCACGGAGAGCCTTGGTCTGAAGCGAAAGGTTATCTTGCGCGCATTACAGATAAAGTAGGTTCTATTACACCTAGAACCGTCAGCGAGGCTTGCGCTCGCGCTTTAGAATCCATACGCATGCATCTCTCGTACGCCCCTACGGATTTCACTAAACGTAAAATGTTTATACAAGCCTGCGTGGAGGAAGTACGCGATCACCTGGACTCGAACGCGAGAGAGTGGAGTTGGGATTCACACATGAATGATGTGTACCTAGATGTTCGCTGCGATCTGACAATATTGGACACTTTGGTCGGTCTCGGAGAAATATCGTTAAAACGCTGTTACAGGAAAGGTCTATGCTCACATCACAATTACGAAAATTTATCAGGAACCAGGGCGCCTTAGAGCTGCAAGTTCAACAGCTCGGCTCGAGACTCACCAAGAGTCTCCGGTTGCATCCCGAGATGTACTAATCTTGCGAGCTTTATTCACGCTCGTATACACGATGGATTCCGAGTGTAGCTACCTACTTTATTCTCGCATCGATGGAGATGAAGAGACCGAGACAGAGTCCTGTGTACACTGTACCACATTCGGATCTGTACATGTATCGAACGTGTACCATATGACAAATACATCTCTGACACATACACAGGACGCGTTGAGTGGTTGTATGGTTAGGTATGTGCATGTTGCGGAATCCGTCCAGACGCATGTTCCGCCCACACGAACTGTGTGTTATTATGTGAACAAGGGGACCGTTGGATCGATCAAAGGCACTGTGCGTCTTCGAGATACCCCCCCCGAAGGCACGTGGTTGTCAGATCTGAAAGGAACCCGCGACTCGGTGGCTCGATTGAGATGTGCGGGTCTCGCGTGTATATACACACCTGACCTAAATCGTATTGTTCTTCAGCAGAAAAACGATGATGGGTTACTGTATCTTGTACATAGGTGGTGTGCGGATAAACAACACGTGAACAAATGTGTACAACTCTTCGGTCCGTTTGCGTGCGATGCGGTGCTCGCGCCTGTGTTACACTACGTTCTTAGATCGGATTGGATCGATGACCGCAAGGATGTTCAGGACTCTAACAACGTGTTGCAACTGGGATGGGCTCAACATTTCTACGACGCAGACATGGTACCGAGGAACGCGGATGGACCAGCGTTTGCGCATCAGGACGCGTCGTGCTCTCGCACACGCATATGCTCACACGGACACGGAATCGTGTCCCGGATCATCTCAGAGATGAAACTAGGAGGATACACTCCGTGGGCAGCGGTTCAAGCGGTGCGTTACGAAGAGAAATGCATTTCGGAAATGCGATGTGTAGGCTGTCGAACGAGATTACTCGCATGCTGCGTGTTTCTCATGGAATGCGCCGCCGTGGAGGCTTCACGGGCTAGAGACTGGCTTGTGCGAAACGAAGCTGTGATTCAGGTGTGCTGGCTTCTCTATCATCTCCACCAAGACAAGGACAGTTCCTACAGCTCGGATATGGACTATTACGCAGGTTCCATCGTGTCACATTCGATAAGTCTTCAGGAATATAAAAATGCTAGAGGACCTCCGTCTGAGTTAGAGACCTGGGTTGTACTGTTTGCAAACGATCACTTTGGGTACGAGAACAAGACCTACAGTGATAACAAGGTTGCTTGTGAAGATCCTGAAAATGGATTGTTGGATATCATTAGAGTCAACCGTGAGTTTTCATCTAAACGAAGCACGAGTACGGTCCTCGGCCCCGAAGATGAAGATGTCAATATATGCACAACGGTAAACGTACTACGCAGCGTACCCAAACACATGGAAGCTAAAGCTCAGAACATAACCGTGATAACGAGCGCTCTGGTTCTGTGTTTTCCTAGGATATCTGTGTTAGCATTGGACGATGTGACTGTGACGATTCCGAAGGTCTCGAGTTCTACAGATACGCTATGGCCGGTGTTCGTGAATCCCACCAGAGCATGTTATGAGTTATTCAGAGCATTAGCGCTACCCGTATCGCCTAGCCCAGTGTACCTATTGGAGATACTTGCACGCGGCTGGCGTAACGTACCGGTTGAGGTGTTACAGTGTTTTATACCTACAAGCGCGTGTGGCACTGTAGACGTTGCGAGCGATCGCTACATTCGCGATTTTCTAGCGCCCCTTACCACGCTCAAAGAGCTGTGTATTATAAGTCAAAAGGAGAAACACGGTATGATCGAAGCTCTACACCGAGGTGTTATACCCAGCTTCGCTGGAAAGGGTGACAGTGTACCCGATCGTCTCATCAGCTCGACCTTATCTTTGACATTCGCAGCATCTGGTCTACGGATGTTAGACCAAGGAGACGGTCCGAGATTAGACAAGGAATATTACACTGTGACCGTAGCCGGGTTGTTGTATTTTGCAGCGTGGTACGTACTGGTGTATACCAGTGCGTTACACACGAACCCAACGCTGCACGCTCGCGTAGCCTCGAGCGGTTCGCAGACCGACAAATTGCTCTGCTCCTCTCTAACTCTAAGCAGGACACCAACAGAGATCGAGAGTCCCGAGGTGTACCAGGTATTGGATTTTGACGGGAAGAAGGTTATGCGCGTGCTGAATACAATCTTCAGAGGCCTATTGGATTTCTATACTATATCCCGCATCGCGCAGTTATACGCTCCCGAGCTTATCGTTCAGTTACCTTACATCAAGAAGCTAGGGTACGTTCCGAGTAACGTGAAGAGCGTAGTAGACGCGAGGAACGCCTGGGTCTCGAAAGAGTATCTTGGCGCACGTGCGCCCGAGGACGAACCAGCGTTTCTTTACCTAGGCAATATTGCTCATGGGCTCCATAGTAGCACGGAGGGCATGTTAACATGCCCCTTTAGACCAGTTGCTCAAGCACCAGACGTTCTCACACGAGAATTCGATCCTTGGTTCAGTACAATTCGATATTCGGGATTCGAAGACGATCATGATACACTCGAACGCGGGCTACGCTCAGACGTAGAACCAGCGGAGCAGTTTATCCATATACCGCTAAACCAGTCCTGGTCCGACACTCAGCACGCTATGGAACCGAGCGTGTCCAGTGTGCACAGTTCGAGTAGCCCGGACATTCAGTCACCCAATGTAACGGACAGTGTACACACTGTATCAGAATCCGTGACAGATCTTCGCCAGTCTACCGGGGCACACAATGTGATAGCTAACGAGTCTCTCGATTCGACCCCTACACCCGAAGAATGTGAAAATTGTGTGAGCGTATGTAAAGGTCTCACGGTGGCCGTGGGTCAGCGTAAGGAACGCTTGTTTTTGTCACAAGTCGAGCGGGGACATACCGGATCCGTGAATTGTCCAATAAACCCAGTCATCGCGACGCCTTGTATGAGACATATATATTCGACTGTATACGCTAAACACTGTGATACCGTGTACGAACACAAGGAGATCGGTAGCTCTCATGTAACACTGACAGAAGCCCTATGGTATACATTTATGCAGTCCAACACGGATACGCAGCGAGAACCCGCTACACCCGAAGCCCTGGCTGTTATGATACATTTGGCAGTGAAAACCTTAGACGCAACCTATCTCACACATGGTCCGTGTGTAACAATATAAGATTCGTATTCAATGGACGCTGTGCAACCGAGAATAGGTTTATACCTATAATAGCCATAGCGGGAGGCTTGTTCCACGCGAACATCGAGCTGCGTGTCGGCGGAGTCGTGTATCACGTACTAAACAAGCACTACACACAGTGGGCCCCGTGCTACCTGTATTACAACGACTGCATGTGGCATACAAGTAAAACGAACTCGGTTCCTTCAACTGATGTGGGTAGCAATACTCTGGTGATACCGAGAGAGATAGGAAGTTCGGATTGTTATCACAAAGGTACCATCCATGCTTATGTAAGGTTGAACAAGCTCAAGGTGAAAGAGGTCGCATCCGATGGATATTGCGGGTTTTATACAGTAGCCAGTCTGTTGGACCCGAGCTGTACTTCATTAAAGTCTAGACTGAATATGATTCGGACTACTGTTCGGTATTTATTTGAAAACAGAAGCACTGCCGCCTATGATGCGTATATACACCTCATGGAGGTGAATACTGAAGAAGAGCTGATCGAAATATTAGCAGCGACTGGTAGATGGCTAAGCCTCGATGAAGTTACGATCATGCTTAGCGCTCACAATAAACAACCTGTTGTTATCACCGAGTATTCATACCCGATATATAACCCAGAGTGTTCATACGTTCTTCACAAAGCGAACCATTTGAACCCGTGTTTCCTTTATCATAAGCTTTGAAGGTATTATATGTATACATACTGTGAAACCTCAATCAGGTTGTGTATGATCTGTATTGACAATAAAAGGACTCGCATACAATGTAATGTAATCATGGGAGTATGTTTTTCATATGCTTGTATCTCAGTCTTTATTGTAAATAAACATAATATACAAATTCACAAATGCACTGTGAGTATTTACAAAATGTTTCATGTTCGCATAACACATGCGTGTAACTCATTCTTTATTGTAAATAAACATAATAAAAACAGAAATGTACTGTGGTCACATACAAATGCGCTTCATTCCAGGTATATGATAATACATTGTGTGGAACAATACGAAAGACCCATATGACATTCATTATAATACATAATATCAGAGCCAACATGGAACGCTAAACAACCGTGAAACGATCATTACCTTAAAGGTATACAGATACCACATGGAACAATGAAAGGATCATTATCTTTAAGGCATGTCTCCGAAACTACATGAGAAAAATACAGTGTCCTCACTGTGACACGCGGGTGCTTGTTGAGCACTGGCACCCGCGGATACCCGAGTTCCGAGATGTCCATCTCTGAGTACTGTCTCCCGTGTCTCGGGTGACCTTCGCGTTCCTCGGGTAACGAATGATGCTGTGCTTTCGTACGTTTACCTCGCTTGCTTACGGTCGGGTTCTTCCGGGTAGTTTTTACCCGTGTGTGTGTGTCACCCAATTCGTTCACCGTTTTGGAGCGTCTCTTTTTCGGACGCTCATGCTCGTCTCGCTGCGCGCGCGCGTATCGTGTGATCGTGTTAGCCGATTTAGCTCCCTGAGGCTCGACTAGTATGACATTGTTCCATCTAACGGGTGTATTGTGTATCTGTATGTAGAACGGTCCGTAAATCTCTGTGGTTCTGCCTATAGTGTTAAGTGTTACATTCTGATATTCCTTTGGTCCTCCGAGGATGGTAGACAAGTCAGTGTCCGCAGATATGAGTTCCTTCGTAAAGCCGCACGCGTTGTACATGGTATAGAGAACGTCGGCAGTATGCTTACCATCGAATATCTTCGCAACAGACCCAGGTAAGTACTCGAGTAACCCCAATTGCATTAACGTGTTCTTGATCGGGAGCAAATATTCGAGCGGACCGCTTTTTTTCCACACGTATATAGTATCAAGTAGGGCCCCTAAAAAATCCAACCTAAACCCAGATCCCCATTTCCACACTCTTGCGGGTTGAAGGCACATGATTGGAAACTTTAGGATCCGAAACGCTACAATTTGAGCCCTTAGCAGACACTGCGTAACGTGATACGCGAGTTTGAACCCTTTCGATCTAGAGAGCGTACGCATACCATCCGCGTGTCCAAGATTCCATTCCCCGACCGCTTCGCCTACGAACACACCCACCCCCTCCTGCTCTTTTGGTATACTCATAGTGTGCAACGCAAACGTTCTGGGTACCCACGGGTGCACTTGCAAGTCGGTGTGCATCACTAAAATGGGAGTCAGTAGATCGATACAATTCTTCGCGTTGACCTTATGAATTATCAGTTGGGAAACATCTGAAAATACGCACATGGGTCCTAGATATTTCGGGGCCTGGCTCTTTAGGTTTAACATGCGCCGAGCACAGTTCTTCGTCAAAATGGGATAGTCACTGATGTTCAATAATACATGTCTGAATTTCCGAGTACTCATCCCTAGATTTACCATATTATACAACGGACCGTGTCTTTGTAACTAATAGTCTCAGCAATAGTGTCCTTTCCTAAACTAAAACTAGCTGGGCTACTAGACTTAGCTGGTCTAGTCAGGCTAGCGTTGTTACGGTGAGGAGATTCGATTCCCCGTTGCCAGTTGATGGCATGCTTGTTATCCCCTGCGACACGCATTATTCCTGACACAACGCTTTCGTCTAAAGGGTCGGTCCAATAGGAGCCTTGTGGCGGGTTAGGTAAGTTAGCGCAAGGATCTTCGATAACTCCTACGGGTGGAGTTAGTTTAACTGTCACATCCATCGCTCTTAATTTAGCAGCGGAATTGCTAAATCCGAATGTAATGTGTCTCACTTCTGCCCCCGTGACATGTTGCGATACATCCCCGTCCGCGAGTCCTAAGCGTGCGCTTCCTTCGCTCGCTTCTACTATGGCAATATCGGTACCGGTAAAACCCACAGTTTTCCAGCGTTTACTTATTCCATTCGAATCGATCCGTTGTCTAGGTGTAATCACAGGGGGTGTAGGTGCACTAATTCCAGGGGCTTCGATGTCCACGTGTGAATCGTTAGTGTGCACACCATCATCGGTCTGTGGACACAGTCGAGTCTCCTCAACGGAGTTCAGTTGGTCCATTGTAGAACTCCCTGTAGCTGTTTGCCTGCATTTGCCTAATACACCACGCGATATGTCGGTTCTACGGGATCTGATCTTGGGGAGTAGTATTTTGACATTCCCGTTTGGGGCTTCAACTCTAGAGCCTTCTTGACTCGCTACGTGTGGATCGGTGCGCATAAAAACATGTGAATACGGTTGAACCTCTTCGTTAGTATCCATTCGGCTCACCGTATCAGCATGATCGTTCATAACAGTGTCCTCTTGAACGTGAATCTCTCCATCGATCCCGCCCTCGGTCACGAAAGCGGCTTCATGTACGCGAATCTGTCCATCAAATCCGTTACGCGAGTACGTTTCCAGTGTGTTCCTCTCTTCTACGTACGCCACGTTTTCCCCGCGCGTACTCTCGTGTTCGTTATGAGATGGGAGTTCGGCGGATGGCTCCGTGGTACTGGAGTGAGGTTGAGAACGGATTAAATCATGTAGATCAGCTGTTCTATTTAGGTTAAATGCATCCTTGATGATATTCTGAAAGATATCGGTTTCGTCCGGACGAAACCTACCCTTCATCGTATCGCATAACCATTCGTATACATGCGCAGTGTTCGCGTCCTTTCCCCACTCTCCGGAGCCCTGCTCCGATCTAGGACCGCTTGAAATGTGAAACACGTTCTCGGATGCATCCGTAAACGTCTCGGGTGTATTGAAAGACTTATCCGTGCAGGGGACCGCGAACGCGTTAAACATTTCGTTGGTATTACTTGTGAGATACAACTGTGTCGGAAACGCATGTGTTTTAACTGAGTGTGCTTCATTCGTTGTAGATGGTGCGCTCGAAGCTAACAAGTCCTCAATCGTCATGCTGAATGTATCCGTATCTCCTCCGTTCTCGTGATGCTTTGTGTTATTTGTACACGGTGCGCTCGAAGATAACAAGTCCTCAATCGTCATGCTGAACGTATCCTCCGTGTCTCCTCCGTTCCCGTGATGCTCGTTGTTGTTTGTACACGCAGGTGCGCTCGACGATGACAAGTCCCCAATCGCGGAGCTCGATGTCCCAGTCCCTACGTAGCTTGTTAGACAACCCGGTTGGTGGTCCTGAAGCGACTGAGGCGGTGTACCCAACGTTAACGGAGAAGCTGTGAGCATCTCAAGTAACCCCACGGGTAGATTACCTCGTCCCTTGTGCGCGCCGAGCATCCAAGGTTCAGTGAATTCTACGTACACGCATAGTTTAGGTTTGATAGCTCTCAGTTCTACTAGGCTATCAGTGAGCTTCTCTTGAGATCTCTCCGCGTCACCTAACCACATCCGAAGCGAATCGTCGTACACACTCCTAAACCCCGCGTCTTTAGGACGTAAACTGGTCCACTTGTCAGTTGAAAGCATACCGCCTTTACAAAGCGAGCATATGTTGAGCGCCTTAGTGGCTCTCTCTTGAGTGAGCGAAGAATTATCCTCGGGATCTGACGGAGTCCTCAAGTGTACGCTCCACGTATCATCCTGAATGCGCCATGGGCGTGTATTCCGATGAGCGTACAGAACGCGCAACGCGAGATGCGCGCACGCTAAGCGGAATCCGTTTTCGTCCTCTTCCATGTTGGTAGACCTGTACGTTCTGTGTAGAGATATGTATGGCAATGTACATAACACATCTCCAGTTTCACGGTGCACAAAGAATCCGTTCGCTAGCGCAAGTGTTTGAGAGCTTGTATCGTTGTACAGTTGTCTAGGTGGTCGCATGTCTGATATACACATATACCTGAGTGCGCCCACGATCCCAATTAAAACCTTGTCTATTCGGGTAGAGAGATCTAGATCGAGCTTTACGCCTCGGATACTTGACATCCAAGCGTTCAGACCCATCCACTTTGCGTCTAATGTAACCAACGTTCGCATCAATAATGCGTGCTCGTGACCACAATCTTCTAAAATGACACAGTCCAGTCTAGGTTCCAGTATGTCACTGCAGGGCTGTGAGGTGCTGCAGTCGAAACGGTCCGTGTGCATAGACATCTCTCTGTTACGTCGGCACACATTTACGCTCGAGCGGAGGATGTCCTCTAGGTGCGACTTTGAGATTAACACGTTCAAAGCGAACGTACACGTTTGTCCTCTGATAATCGTTTGTAACGACGGACCACCCTTCAAGTTCTCCAGGTTATCATTCTTAGGAGCCTGGTCATCGCGTAATTCCATACACAAACAGTGGGTTTTTATGTAGCTATGCAAGGGTTCAGATTGTCGGTGCGCGAAGGGATCGTTGCGAGGGGTCCACGTTTCCATCTCGTTTGTGTGCAAATAAAAGTAACCCGGTAGAGTCACGTTGAAAACCCTAGAGCTTCTGTGTTCTTGATATCGCCACCAAAGGCGTAGCACATCAAGGGAACGGTCGATCTCAGCGTCATACTTGAAATCCTCCACTTTCATTCGTTTAATCATATATTGGACAATCTCACGTTTTTCTTGTTCGCTTTCATAGAATATGTATGTCCTCCTCTCGGCTAGGTCCGAGAATAACATCACGAAGAAAGGGGTGTGCATAAGTGCTAGATGTTGCAGGCGCTGTAAATCGTCCATGGCGACATTTGAACCTTGACCTTGATACGGTTCGAGGCCGAATTTGCCTTCCGAGGACCTCCGTATGCGTACATTTGCGCACAGGTTGCACTGTCCAGTACCGAAGAATCCATGTAAACTAACGTTCCCGTGTACACCATCCGGATGATAGTAAAATCCACGGGACTCCGAACATTTCTCTACACCTTCATAGTTGTACAAAAACTCGAGTATGTCATGGGTAGACCCGAATCTTTTAACGTGATTCAGGGCACCGTTATGAAGTCCCAAGGCGATCCGTTTCCACCGTGATTCATACGCCATTCTGTTAAGACAAAATACAAACTGTATGAACACGTGAGACACATACATACAAACTGTAAATAGCAAGATGCAGGATATTCACTTACACACACCCATCATATGCGATACGTATCAGAGCTTGAATACGTTGTGCCCGTTGTCATTGTCCATAACAGTGTGAGAGACCATCATTCTGTATTTCATGTCTCGCGCATGATAGAACAAAGTGCATTGCACCGCAATCCACATGCAACTCGTTCCATCGTGTGCCAGTGTCCAGTCCAATATAGACTTCCGCATCTCTTCGCTTATACATTCAGCGGACCTGTGTTTGATTCCGCAACTAAACGGTGTAGGTTGATGCTGCCCGATTCCGGGTAAGGAGTACCAAAACCCGAACGGTGTTGAATTCGGAGAGCCCATTCTGCTCCTGACACCCGATACGTCTCCTATGGCATCTGTTGCCAAACCGAGATCTCCGGTGAAATGTACATGTACGAAATACAAAGCGTTCCCGTGTGGCGGCTCAGGAAGCGCCTCGGGGAATGTGTCCATGTCAATTATTATGTACCTGACCCCGAGCGTCTGTCGCGTGTAATCCATCATGTGCACATCTCTAGGTAGTTCGTTCGAAAGGCCAAATAGCCAAGTCAAGACCTTACACTCAACGTCTTGAACATTACAGTTGTGATTCGACCATAGTACAGCTTGCATTCCTCGGATTTTAGGTACGGCTTTGATACATTCGGTCTTAGTATCGAAACCTTTCCATCTAAGATCGACAACGAACATCTTCTCCGTTCGTATAGACACATCGTGATGTTCGCACGCGCTCATTTCACGTGCACTAGTGATAGACGCTGGGTCCACACCTAAAGCTTTCGCTTCCCCGAACATACGGTTTCCGTATTCGGCTACTGAAAGCGGTGAAAGCTTTCGCGTTACCACGTATAAAACGCTAACGTTTTCACGCCCCGGGTACATTTCAATGGAAATAGAGCTAGGTAAACCCTCTCTGTCTCTCGATGAGTGCGAGTGGCTCATGAAGTTAAATTGATCTAGAACCGTGAGAGGTCGTTCCAGAGTACACCCGAAATGAGTGGGCTGCGTTCGATATATGTACAGACCCGGGGGGAGCCAGTTCGATCGTTTTAGTTGATACACTAATACAGCTTCGCAGCACATTGGGTACATACGAGTTCGATTTTGCATCATCCATTTGTATGCGGTCACAACGTTATCCATTTCGTACGCCCATAATGTCCGCCTGCGAATACGGTGCGTACCTCCGCCCGTCTTAATTCCACTCCCACGGTCAACGCCTACATAGGCGGATCCGTCCCTCTCCTTAGAGTCTTTAGACTTCTGCGTAGAACAGGTGCAGACGGTATTGCAAGCGCGATCCATTAACATTTCTACAGTGCGTTTAAAAGTGAACCTGTGAGACGCACAAGGGCGAATCGAACCGTCCTTCACTAGATCCGTTAAACAAAGACCTTCTGCACCGGGCACGTATACTATGTCGTCGATCACAGGCACCGGATCCAAGGTTAGCGCTTTATCAAGCGCACAGCACAAGTGTCCAGGTGAAACGGAATCCATTGTGAGCGATCCTCCCTTCTTCACAGGTGAAGTACCAGGTGCTTTGCTTCAAGACTGCGAAAACACGCGTGCTCAGTCGATCGTCAACTCTGTCCGGAAAGCCACGAACCTGTACAGGAGAGTATCCACAGTGAATTATCGTAACACGGGACCTGGTAAAGTGAGCACTATCAAAAGCGGAAGGGGGTGTAACGCAAAGTGTTTGGTGTGCCTCGTAACGCTAGTCAAAAGTAGCAAGGACAAGAGGAGATCCGGAGTAAAAATACGATGCGATTGTAACGTCAGAGTATGTGTAACGTGTTTCACCAACAACCCGGAGTGGTACATGACAGAGCCTCATTTCGGAAACTGTCCAATCTTGAGAACCTTCATATGTTCGGTATGCGGATGCTTTCGAGGTGTAAAAGTGGGAATGTGCTGCACCTGGATGTGCACGAGTTGTGCATCTAATCGACCCCCAAGCGCTTGTTCACGATGCCCGCGCGTCCCGGGGCGGACTGAGAAACGTGTCACTCGCACATTGTGGTCCTCCAGTGTGCATGATAACACGGATGATCTCCACGAGCAACCGAGCGTAGACTACCACGAGGACGCGGTCCTGGCCTACAGAGACTTACTACGATCCAAGGTGCTCGAAAGGGTCTCGCTGAGTCGACACTTATCCACCGGGGATGTCAGGGTTTTATTTCAAGAATGTTTCACGCCTAAAGAGTGTACTTGCAAGACCGATCACGCTCAGACACCAATGTGTTCTAGTTGCACCCCGGTACTCACGGTGTTGGAATTGTTAAGCAAACATCCGCGTCCGCTCATGGCATCCTTACCCGAGAACGCTATACCGGGCAGGGTCCTCGCTCGGACTGTGTATGATCGAAGTACGCTAACGACAATGTTAAACGATCCGGATTTGCCCTTATGTTCACACGGAGATTCTTGCAAAGGCATGTTGATTAAGACACAAACCGATCACCCGAAAGCTTTACCGTGTCTCCTGTCACCCGAGTCTTACAAAGAGTTTGTTGTGAACAAAGTCCAACTCCGAGAAGTACCCCGTGTAATTCAATCGCGATGTATTCTATGTCTATTATTCAATCAGTCCTCCGCGGTAGCGCAAATGCTCAGTGTAAACTCACTATACACCGAACCGCATCCGAGTGGACCCGTGTATTATTTCAATTTGAAACTGTGTCCAGATGTAGGGGTGCCGGAAATTCATATCGAACATTGTCAAGGCTATCTTGTCAACTTCCAGGGTTCTGTGGGTAGTTACAAACCTACGTTCTATTACAATTGGAGAGACATGCTCACCTTATTATATAGAGACAGGTCTGGTAAATTGATACTCTCACCTACACAGTAACGTTTCGACTGGAACCGTTCACCCCGACCCGACCGTTCTTGGAAATCAAAATGTACACAGACACATGATTTATAAAGACCAATCGTGATATAAGACTTACCTAGATTATCCGATCCTAAGTCCGGACAGGCAATCAGTACCTGTATAAAAAAGTCTATTGCGGATGACACAATATCGTAATGCACATCATGTCACCGTGTGATCCTTTTGTACAATCCCATAAGCCTATTACGGTCAGAGTACACACAGGTCTAATCAGACCGTGTTACACGTATTAGACTCAGAAATACCACTTTAAAAAACGCTGCCACAGTGACTGACCCGTGTGAGCACACTTACACGTCTTAAAAACTCTAGTTTGATAAAGTCTGAAAAACCCTGACTCCGCCTGAATACCCTGCCTCCGTCTGCTTCAAACCCCTGACTCCGTCTAAAACCCTGACTCCGTCTGCTTCAAACCCCTGACTCCGTCTGAAACCCTGACTCCGTTTGCTTCAAACCCCTGACTCCGCCTGAATACCCTGCCTCCGTCTGCTTCAAACCCCTGACACCGCCTGAATACCCTGACTCCGTCTGCTTCAAACCCCTGACACCGCCTGAAACCCTGACTCCGTTTGCTTCAAACCCCTGACTCCGTTTGCTTCAAACCCCTGACTCCGTCTGCTTCAAACCCCTGACTCCGTCTGAAACCCTGACTCCGTCTGCTTCAAACCCCTGACTTTATCGAACACTCCGGACCAATGAGTGAATAGTGATCGTAGAAGAGTGTCATCAGCGTGAAGCTTAAAAGGGAGTACTAAACTCACTATGTGATCACATTGCCACGTGTAAGCGGTTATTGTCCACAACAATAGAGCTAATACTCACGATTCGGAAATGGCGAGTGAAGTGAAGAATAATACACGAAAATACATAATTGGTGATAAAGCGGCACTGGCCAACGTCGCCGATTATCTTTTTCGTGAGAAGGTCATGTCCCGAGAAGAATACGAAGCGCTCATACATCGTGGAACGAGCTTCGATATGAGCTTCGATATGAGCAGAACACTGGTTCACAGTGTGATAAAAAAGGGGGACATGGCGTGTACCAAGTTTCTAAAGGCTTGGCGAATGTACGCCGAAGTGTCAACTATGACAAACGTGCAGGTCTTGGACATTTTGGACCAACTGTCAGATCCCGAGTGCAAACAATTCATCTGGTACATAATGAATATGGAAATTCAATCCAAACGAGTTCCTCGATGTGATGACAACCACGTACCTAACTTCCCTGAAGGTTCTATAGACAGAAGAAACATCGCTGATGTCTTTGTGAAATGCTTCGGGAAAGACACTTTCAGCGCTCTGATTACCACACTGAAACGTTTGTATCGTAACGATTTGGTCGACTCCCTGGAAAACGGGTTCGGAACTCACCATCCCTCCGGAGCGTCTGTTCAAACGGACCCGGGCTCGGGTACCGTTGTGCAGCCCGCGGAGAGCGCACACGGGAAAGGTGAAAAGGCTGTGACCGTGGTTGGTGAAGTGATACGCCAGCTGAATAATCGCGATATGAAACTGTTCGTGATGAATTTATCAGCTAACCGGACGGGGACTTATGAAGACCTGTGTTTCAACACACTGTGCACCATCGGACGCAACGAATTGGCTCATACGATTATATACAAACTTGAATGATGACCGGTCATCGATATGATGATAACCTGTTCTTAATATGCAATGATGATTACTATATGTTTGTACATGTTTGTGTCCACTCACAATGGTTATGTAACTTGCTAATTTAACTGTAATGGCAGAGTTTTCGGATTTAACATTTGTTGATTATTGTTCAATTAAACACTATATGTGACTTGTTACAGTGACAGTGATGACAGAGTGTTATGACTTAATATTTGTTGATTATCGTTCAATAAAAATACAATTAACCAGAGAGACCTGCGTATTCGTGTGTCAGTGATGTGACCATATGAACTTCTCCGTATTAAATGGGTACTACAGTTTACGTTTTGGAGCGTATACGTTAAACTCTACACGTTATAATTATACCAATCCAGAACCAGGTACACAACGGGATCGTATATGTCAGAAGACTCCTTTCGCTACTTTGTAGTTTCCGTCCTCGCTGTTAAGGCCCATTCACTGATCACGGGTTTCTGGTTCGCGTCAGGGAAATTGAGACTCTATGTAAAAGGCCCCTTCACTGATCACGGGGTTTTGGTTCGCGGTTTTGGTTCGCGTCAGGGAAAATGAGACTCTATGTATAAGGCCCATTCACTGATCACGGGTTTTTTGGGTTCGTGTCAGGGAAACTGAGACTCCATGTATAAGGCCCATTCACTGATCACGGGTTTTTGGGTTCGTGTCAGGGAAACTGAGACTCCATGTATAAGGCCCATTCACTGATCACGGGTTTTTTGGGTTCGTGTCAGGGAAACTGAGACTCCATGTATAAGGCCCATTCACTGATCACGGGTTTTTTGGGTTCGTGTCAGGGAAACTGAGACTCTATGTAAAAGGCCCATTCACTGATCACGGGTTTTTTGGGTTCGTGTCAGGGAAATGAGACTCCATGTAAAGGGCCCATTCACTGATCACGGGTTTTGGTTCGTGTCAGGGAAACTGAGACTCTATGTAAAAGGCACATCCACTGATCACGGGTTTTTGGTTCGTGTCAGGGAAACGGTTGTATATGAGGTTTCATGCTTCTGCGAGTATACATATCACGTGTGCACCCTTATAGTGTAAGCGTTTGAAACGTTACATAGCAGTGTGCTGTAAGGACTCGGTGCTCACGTATATAGCCGAGGTTTACAAAGTTCCGTATGAAAGCGCGTGTAGCGCTGTGTAGTATCCACGCAAGCGAGGATATAAGAGCTGAATCGTATTAGTCACATCAGCAGGTTGGCTGAGTAGCTTTACAGCTATGTCGAAAAAGGACCTTTTGATCCGCAAGAGGACTAATGCGGAGACTAAAGACCTTGACGGGGGTGCGACTATGGAGACCGGACAAGTGGAATATATTGTAACCGAACAACCCGAATGGTATCGGTCCTCGAGACACACAGACGTGTTTAGTTGTAAATGTACGGATGGACTTTTAAATTCCGTCGCGCAACTAGTGATTGCGAAACAAATGGAACTGTGTGAAATGGAAAAGATATGCAAACCGAAGATAATGTACAAGAACATTAGAGACATGGTGCTTCAGGACTCAGGGGCAGTACATCAACAGCCTTCTCGATCGCTACTCCTTGCGCTAATGGACTTGGTGGACATACAGGGCGGCAACGTGTTAGATTCCGCGGCTAACGTAGACAAAGCTGGCTTGAAACACGTTTTGTTGGCACACGGTAATTATATGGGTTTGTACGTGTCCAAGGAAGACATGAAGAGTACCAATGACAAAACGGTGATCCCTATAGTGACCTACTACGCGGGGAAACACAACTTGGTCTTTAACGACGTATCCAGGTCCATGTTAGGTACATACACCGTGGCCATCCCGTCGACAGGCGAAGGTTGCGGGAATGCTTACTTCATACAAGAAGTGCTTTTTGTACCGGGTTATAAAAGTTTGAAAGTACTGGAAGATGTAACGGGACACGTGTTCGAATTCTGGGACATGTCCCTTGAGGTACCCACGCATCAGGATGCCATCACACCATCTTTCCAACAGATCCAACCTGAGCAGTTATTACACACCGAAACCCAGAGCCAGAGCACCGATCAGAACTCGTGTAACCCGAACGATCTACAGCCTCTGTGTTGCGTGGTGAACCCGGGGTTATCTACCAGTGAACACGGAGATTGTTTCGAGGAACAACAAGTTGTGCCCAACCTGACTAGATTCAGATACGCGAATGGACAACCTCGGACAGTGTACTTCAGACGAACCGGAAAACGGTCAAACACCGTTCCGGTCCTAGTGCTCAGGTCGGGCCAATCTAAACTCTCGAGGCTGTGTGTGTCAACTACTCTGCGGTTCTACAGAGCTGTTAAACAGTGTTATGTGAAGGGTAACGGTGAACTCGTGGGGTGTTGGGATAAGACGCTGAAGCAATTGGACCGAGACACTTTCATCACGGGGCAAGATGTTTATCCGGAGATACAGTATCCGGCGCTGACAGCTTTCATCAAACGTGTGACTCCCAACAGCTGGTGTAACTATACACCCAAGCATGTTGAAAGTATGATCCAAGATCCCATGATGATTGAGGTGGTGGACCTAGGCATTAGGTTTATGACAATGAAGATCCCGCAGGCATTTGTGGCTGCGGAACTTCTTTACTGCTCCATTGACAAGGTGAAGCAATGTCTAGAGAAGTGGAACACGTTCTCATCAGATAATGACACTCTCGCGAAGGCTAAAAAGAAACGCATTAGCATAATTAAGAACCAGATTAAGCAGGATTGGAGAGACCTAATCCAAACCATGTGCGAATATGCGGAGTTGAATTCCTGCAGTAAAGTATCCGCTCTCAAGCGAGAAATTGAACACTATCAACAGCGTGACGAGGTGTCTAAAGCGCTGAAGAAATGGTACGAGCTGACTAAACACTCGAAACGAGGTAAAGATCCGACCTCGGCCCAATTATGCGCTAATGTAAAAGTGTCAATCTTGAAACTTCGCACCTACTACGGGCAGTTCAAGAAGGACGGTAAGCACAATGAAAGCGAAAGTCACTCCGATGTAGACTCGGACACGGATGAGGATTGTGTCACCGAGTCTATAGTGATTCCAGAGAAACGTTCACCTTTGCCGTGGATCAAAAACCTGTCCACTCTAATTCTCTGCGAACCCTGGTTACACGGAGAACCGCTTAGGAGAGATGCGGTTTGCACTCTCCTCGGGTTAGATGACACACTTTTGAGTGACACGTACAGTGATATACTTCGAGAGTGGGTTATCGCGAACCGAGAGGTTGTTAACGTGATCAAGCGATGTAAACTCCGCGATAGGCTCAGCGATGCTCTTCTAACGTGTTTGGAGTATACATCGACAGTAACATGGAAACGTAGGATCTTAGAACGTTTCACCGAAGAAGTCTCCCGATCCCATAGTAAGATGAAGAGCGCAGCGCGCGATCGTCGCTCGATCCATTCTCGTTCACCAAAAATAAACACAGATCTCGTCAGCGTAAGAACGAGTCACTATGGGTGAGCGAAGCCGAACAGGATGACGATGAACAAGATGAAAGTTCGTGGCACGGTGATTCCGACGATGAGCATCGAGATATACACGAAAGATACGGTGAAGACCTTAGAGATACTATGAGTCACGATGAGAATCAAAGTCCTGACGAATATGATTCCAGTGACAGTTTCATAAACGACGGACCCTTGGAAAGCGCGTCCAGTAATGAAGACACGGACGAGTCACGGTTTCAACGTAAACGAGCTGACAAACGGGTTATACGTAAGAAACGAGTGGTGATGCGCACACGTAGTAGCTCCTGTTCGGAGTCCGAAACGGAAATGTCCACCCGTAATACCACCGAGGATTGCAGTAGGTACACTCGGACATTACAATCCGACTCGGACGCCGACAGTGTCAATATTCATAACCCGCCTCGCGCGCGGTTAACCGCCATTAAGGCTATAAAATGTCAAAAAGACAAGCTCACCTCGGTGTCACCTGCCGCTGACAAAGACAAGCGCATACTGGTATCATCTGATACCGACGACGATACACCAAGTGGTGGACCGAGAGATCATCAAACGTATAAAGAAGGTGCAAGTGCGTCCGACGGCGAGGACGAGTGTATAAAATTCCAGGAGAGCTACACACATAGCTCAGGTTCTGATTTTGAGAGTGGTAGAACGTGTGTAAGCGGAAAGGGTGGACAATGTGGTTCTGGAGGGGAATCCCGGAACTATGGAGACGGTGATACCGATAAAGGGGAGGACTGTGAACCCCCAAGCTTTAAAAAGGCACGTTGGACTAAAGCCGGTTCAGTCAGAGCATCGAAACGCGGATCCGCGAACGTGAAGGCTTTACACGGAGAGCCAAGTGGTCCTAAACCGAAGAAGGTGAAACGCGCGGAGAAGCCAGGTTTAGAAGCTAAGGCTACGGAGTTTACTGGAAAAGGACAGTGCTCGGATTCAGTCAAAGGTGACAAAGTGAAGAAAGAACGGAGGTTCAACAAGTGTAACAAAGGCTCGTTCTCGGATGATAACGAGGAGCGTGTTGAGAGTGGAACCGAGCAGGAGTCGAAAGAACAGAATTCTAGCGAGCAAAGACGCGCATGTGATTCTGAGTCACCCAAGGACCGTAAATTGGACTGTAGCGAGACTACTGCTATCGCAGATACGGACGCGGATGCCTTACGGGTTGATAGTGAAGAAGACACAACGAAGCCTGAGCCCAAGGAGCGTGAGGCGCTGGATAACGAATCTGACTATACAGTACTCATGTGATAGCTTTGTCATTACAATGTCACAGCATAGGAAGGGGGTTCGGAGTGTGTGTATGGTATCCTACTTAGAGACGTTGGCAGATACTGTGCGCATGACATATAAAGACAACAGTTCTTCACTCGGAGTAAATGGTCTCAAGACTATACCCAGTTGGCTAAGAGTGTTACGCGTAACCCACCTGTTCTTAATACTTTGGACAAATATTTTACTAAACTATAGGGGTTTGTGTTATACTCTTTCTATGTAATTAAGATATTCATGTAAACGTTCATGTATCGTGCCAGTGTACTGGTCATGTATCCAGTAATCGTGACAATATGCTTGTATAACAACATGTAGTTGTGTAACTCATTTCTGTACTATGTTATTGTGAACGTAATAAATGCATGCATGTAACCCTGTGTAGCTCTCTTTATGTTCATTGCGGTGATGTGTGGTATGTACACAGACCACGGGACTATCAAAGTGCAATTTAATACATACATACATACAGTAAGTCAATATCCGAGACACTGAGCATGTCATGTG
Source organism: Micropterus salmoides (assembly GCF_014851395.1). NCBI lineage: Eukaryota > Metazoa > Chordata > Actinopteri > Centrarchiformes > Centrarchidae > Micropterus > Micropterus salmoides. Next base: position 40,458,990 of record NW_024043372.1, read on the forward strand.
AGTGAACAACCATTATCAAGGTGCATTTAATAACAGAAATGTACAACATACATACAGCAGGTCTATAGTACATACATATACACATATACAGCAAGTCAATAATCGAGACACTGAGCATGTTTATGCTATTGAACAAGTCTGTAAGACATTTTATTGCAGCGTTCCTATGCACCGCCACGATGAGAATTGTAACCTTGAAGAAGTCGTATGTGAACTCAGGCAGCGGGCCCTCTTTCCTTATTTTCGTGAACATAACCACGGGTGTCCACTGTTTACCCTGATCGTATGTAGTACGCGCCCTCGATAGTTGCCTCTCGAGTGAGCTCGTCCACTTTAGGGACTTTTGCGAGCGCTGACGGGTGTACGTATATGTGAACAGGATGCTTGGTGCAGTTGAGTGCTGTCACTTGAAGTTTGGTAGATCCGAACACTCTGACCTTCAGTCTCATGATTATGTTTTTGACCACCGCGGACATCAACATGGAATCCGCGTGAGGTGACAGTCGATTTTCGTACACGAACGCTTGGGGTTCTCCGTACGCAAGCACTTTAGCGTTGGGCCGCTCTAAGGTTTCCGCTTCACCTTTACTTGTAAGCCAGTTAGTTATGTCGGAGGAATAGTCTTTGAATGTCACAAACCCGTCCAAAGAAAGTAGGTTTGGTGATTTTCGGTCTACAACGCAACCCAATGTAGAATTTAACCACGAGATGGCTTGGTTTAGCGCATGGGACAACGTTGTGTCATGCACGAAAACTGTTTGCAGATGACAATCGGTAGCGCACAGGTTTTTCACTAGTGTCGCACAGAAGGGTATCAGGTTAGGGCAGCGGTCTCCAAACAACGGTGATGATTCGGTGTAATTCGCGCAGAGATAAGGCACGAGATCGATCATCACAGAGCCTTCGCTAGTCACAAGATTACCCGAGTCGGACATGTGAATGGGTAGAACCTTATTATCAAGTGCGATTTTGAGCGTTCCGAATACTTGAGACAATAGATGTAATCTCGTTGAGTACTCGGGATTGGTCCATGGGAATACATGCTCCCAATGCTGGAACGTGTGCGCGTAGTGGAAAATGAACATCCCAGTACGCATAGAGCATCTACACAAATCCTTTCTAGGCCCTGTGAATAGCTCCGGTTGCACCCGTGTCATGTACTGGGATAACACGACTACGTTTTCTCTGAAACACTTAATTTCGTTTTCGTTTGCGTTCTTTAGAATCACCATCATCGTGTCGATTTCACCTTTGACTCGCTTCACTTTCGCGGTAATCGTACCGCGAGACTCTTGCGCGTGAGTTAAAGGGCTCGCGCTCTCGATACGTGATTCTTGATTATTAGGCGGAGCAGAAACGTGTACCTGTCTCGGGACAACGGGACACGGTGCAAGTCTTCGATCGGTTACACTCGGAGCCTGCGAAGATGTACTCTCTCGGACATCGCTTGACTCTAGGTCTACTCTAGACCGTCTTACCTGAACATGTGTTTCGACATCGGACGATTTACGTTTATCTTGAAACTTATAACGTTTTCATATAACGCAGTTAAGTCAGACACTTTACCCTGGTACCATTTGTAAGGCTGTATAACACCGGTGCCAACCTGAGAAGATCGAGTCCGTAGAACGGTTTCGATTCATGCGTAACAGTCAAACAGTTATCGCGATCACGTATCTCTTGTGGGCAGCAATCCTCTGCCACTACCAGATCGGTAGTCTTATATTCACCAACTGCTATGGATAGAGGAATGTCTGTGACAGGGGCAAACACCGAGCTCACGTCGCAGGCTAAGCTCGTATAGCGTTCAAGGGACAGCAACTCCGAGGGAGACCACCGTTCTTGAGGAAACAATGTGACGCATAACCCCCCCATAGACACGAACTGTTTGTCTGTTATGTTGATAGCTTTATATCGAAGCATGGCTTCGATCTCAGCTGAAGTGGGTCTCTTGTCTTTATACGCGTTGTACAGCGCGTTCGCGTTGATACTCGTCATGTAACCGCCTCGCGTAAGCGCTGTGATATCCTGCGGATGGTAAACCCCTACCAACTTAGAGAGATTCTCAGCGTATGTTATTTTACAATAACCCGAATCTGACTCCCTAGCCTTGTGCTCGACTAAGGGTTTACCGCTGTACATCTCCCACATTAGACAGTACCAACTGAACACATCGCTCGCAGTAGTAGCGTTCAGACACCACAGCACCTCGGGAGCCATGTACACCCGATTACCGCGAGGTTGGTCCGGTGTACAGTAATTGGAAGCGGTTCCGAAATCGCTTATCTTGAATGCGAAGGGTATAGGGTTCGGTTAGGTTCTCTGCACACTAACACGTTTCTGCTCGTCAGGTCCTTGTGTTGAATAGTCCTGGATCTTAGATAATCCAATCCCCTCAAAGTGTCCAGTTCCACCACAGGTAGTATTGCGGTATTTCGCACGTGAACACATAGGAATTCTTGGAGTGAACACAATGCTCGTTCCATAATGAGCACACTTCGACCTCCGAGTTGATACCCTGGAATATCGCACCAATACCCCCGAATGTACGCAACACGTGCGGGTGTTTCATCGACGCTCCGATCATTATCTCTTCCATTTGAGAAGCCACATGTGCGTAGCGACGAAAATCCTCCGGGATCGAAGGAATGCTCCAATCCACCATATCTGGAAACAAACTGGTTTTTACTACCAAGGTCTCTGTCAAAGGAACAGTCACTCCGAATCCCCCTCGACCCAAAACGGTATGCGAGCTCGTAATGAGTTCCTCTACGTTTGTCCCATGAGAAGTTGTGCGAGGTAAATCCGAATACAACTTCCATCTCTCAGCAGTCCGTGTACATCGTATAGGTTTGTACGTTCTATGAAACCCATCCATCATGATCTGTGTTACTTTCGGTGTCACGGTGTCATACGTTTCGGGTAGCGTACCTTCGAACTCAGGAGCATAGCGTTGTTTTTTCGCTCGTGAGGAAAGATTGAGCTCTCGTGCCCGTGCGAATGTAGGCATTTTAGCCAATGTGAAGGCGACGAGTCCACTGACACCTTCGATTGTACTTACGGACGTTTTGCACCATTCCACTATCCGAAACAGTACGATTGAAGCGTTCGCTCTCATGCCACAATCGTCTCGCCCGATGTACACCAACACACGGTCCTTGCGTTGCACGGTATGCACGTCTGCGATACTTACAAGTTCCACGTTCGTAATCTTGTACGCCTCGATACAGTCCCGTATAACTTGTACAGTGTCCGTTCCGGGCCGGTATGAATATGTGAGCCCCAACCAACTGAGAACACCTTCGATGTCATCGTAATGTAAAGTCTTAACGTGATACAGATTCTTTTGCTCTATGAGCTTGATCAGTTTCGCGGGGATACTTTCTCTCACACTTGCCATTTTGGTAGATGGTATTGTGTAGCTTCACATGCATGCGTGTGCGCATTAGTTAAATAGAAGATGAACGGTCAAGTCCGAAAAGAAATAACGTTTTCACCAGACGCGAGCGTCCCGCTCTTCGAGTGCCTCATAGTGACAGGAGCGCCCGCGACAGGACTGTTGGACCTTACTATGATCACAGAGCGAGAGACTCTACAGCACAGTCTCACTCTTCTAAGAGATATGTGGAAGAGAGCAGACACGTTGTGTATACCCGCTGCGGATCTGGAATCTCTTCATGTATGGAGTGTAAAAGCACTACGGGGGTTCAACAGTCCATACATGCGCATATAACAACGGATTCGCGTAAACTGTCTCGGTATTACATATATCTATTGTTCCGCTACTGCTGCCGCGGGACCTAGAAACATGTTCGGCTCGTCGATCTTTCGATGCGCTACGGGCACTTTGGTTGACATACCCGGGAGCTGGCTCTCTGGGACGATTAGCTCGAATTACCCCTCGGCTCCACCGATGGTAGACGGAGGTCCTAACGGTGGCAGTTCGGTGTACTCCGGACAACGGGGATCGGTCGATCAGCGTCGATACCCAGAATACCATAATCCAGACCAGGCTCACGCTCAACACAATCAGAGACACTCATTGACACGCAATAACTCTCTTTACCCCAATTTACCGAACCAGGACTACAGCATGTCTACACAGGGCGCAGTCTCTAATAAGGCTATACAGAGAGACAAAAGAGTACGTTCGGTTACGGGTGTCTACGAAAGTCCCCGGGAATTTTAACCACACGTCATAACCCGGACGAGATCCATATATTAAGGGGGTGCGTTACGGTTGTTGCCATATAACATTGGACGGACAAGTAGTACAAAGTCACCCACCACACCCAAGCGGATCGGTCTCACTCACACTTGGCATCGGGTGGATATGAATGAATACGCAAATCGTAGCGTGACTGATTACACGGAGGAGTCCGCGTCCAGTGAATCTTCTGATATGGTCTGTTGCGTGTGCTTGGAACCGGTGATTAAGAAAAGGAAACGAAGCAAACGTGTATTCGGACTTCTTCTCAACTGTAATCATTGTTACTGCGTGCAGTGCATTCGAACGTGGAGGACAACGAAAACCCCGGACGGGAGAAGAGGTGTTAACACCTGCCCGATGTGCAGACGCGATTCCCGGTTTTCGTACCTAGCAGACATTGGCCTCAGAACGAAGAGGATAAGAACCAAATCGTACAAGCCTACCTGGAGTTTCTCGGGACGATACCATGTGTACAT
>NW_024043372.1:40464175-40494034 GCF_014851395.1 Micropterus salmoides
CGTGTACAGCAAAACGGTCAACGTGTATGTGAACCCTCTACGCAAGGCGCGTTGCGTACTAAAGGAACCAAAGGGGATCCAGTTGATGAAACCCTGGGTATAGCGCGGACGAGGGAATTGCTTGAAATACATCTCTGTTAAAGCCTTTGCTAAGATAGGCTTCGTTCTTCATTGGCAACGCTTTTACATTGATATCGTGTGATTGAGTTGTGTAAGATGATTTTCTCTTCTATACGTTCGTTTCGTTGTAAGGTCTCTGAGTATGGGCCGCACTACACGCACATCCGGTAGACGCTGTACTATAAAGATACGTGCAGCTGGGAGGGAGCCGCAGTGGGTTCGAAGACACCGAGAAACGATGGGGGCGCATCTTTGCTTCGACCAGGATACCATTCAGTACCAGCCTATGTCAGCGCTTCTAACATGAGACATCTCGGTGTGTGGGCTACCGAAGTGGAAATACAGGCGACCGCGGATTTCCTCGGGTTGTCCATATATACATATTACGAGAACCGCTGGCTTAGGTTTCTCGGCAAAGGCTCACAACTCCTGAAACAAGGGATATATTTAGAGAACATCAAAGGACACTACGATCCGGTAGTGTGCGTGAAACGAGGCTCCTCCTCGCTCTGTTACGGATACTGTGTAGTGGACGCCCGTGCGCTCGTGTACTGTAACGCGGAAGACTCGCGTAGGAGAGACGCGATGATTAGAGAAATCCAAGAAATGGAATTTTACACCAGGGACCGATACGAGTACCTAGGCGATCCGATCACTGACGATTCCACGGATTCTGCACAAGATACAGACTCTCGGTCTTCCACTCCTGACCCGATGGAAGGAACCGAGTACGAGCAGAGCGAGGGGGATAGTGTTCAGGGTGAACAAAGTCGCATGCGGAGTAGCCCGATACGATCAGTTTTTCATCCGATGACTAATGCGCTCCGCATACAAGCGATGGTACAGTCGTGCGTTACCACATTAGGTAATCGATGGTGGGGTTCTGTCTCGGAGTACAGGATTGAAAGTTTCTTAAAACGTACGTCTGTGAACATTGGAGCAATTGTCATCTCTGCGTACAGAGGCGAGTTACCCCACGGCCTGTGTAGTGTTATGGTCAAGCTTTCTACGGGACTGTTGCGGTGTTCCGTGGTCGCTTCGGGGAACTGGTACAGATGTACAGACTTTGTACAACGTGAGTATGAGACCGTAAATGACCTGGTACACGCGTTGCAGGAGGAACTTGATTACGGATACCTGGTATCGGTGGAGGACCTTGACAATATGAACGCTGCAGAGAATGATTGGTGCGTACTCTCGAATACATGGCCATCGTTCATCGCGTGGCTTGGAGCTAGGTGGTGGGCCAATGCGCCTAGAGAATACATCGAATCGTACATGTTGAAACAGTCTAAGGACGGAATCTCAAGTGGTGAACCTGGGGCTATAATGGTTGTATCCGAATACACAGGGTCCGCGAAAGGTGCGGTGTGCGCGATACACACCCTGAGCAAGAATCGCGTGCATACTGCCCCGGTGCTGCTAACGCGAAACCGATACCTGTGTCCGTTCTCTAAACGCTTGTACGCGGACCCGATTGATATGATAAGACGCATCAATAGCTCCGTGACACGAGTTCGGTTGCTTAACAAACCGCCCAATGCACCCGTTGCACCATCCAGCGCGTTTTCCGTTTCGCATGTAGCCAGCGAAATGGCACAAATGTCCACGATACTAGGCAACGCTTGGTTGGGAGTACAGACCGGATCTGAAGACTCGCAATGTATACATGAACAGGTGCAGGATTTGATCATGCCTGTATTTCTACTGCAGCAGAACCAACATTCGTTTCCTTGCGTTGCGATACATTATACAGATACGGACCGTCTCGGATATCTGTTTCACATAGTACCCGTGATCGGAGAGAAATTCGTGGTCACCTTTGATGAGGTCGGATTTAACATCGAACCCGGTGTTCATTTCCCTCATGTGCAAGATGCACTGAATTACCTGAAAAACGCGCATCAGCTAACGTTCGAATACCAATGCGCACCGAGCGATCATACTCAAGAAGGACATGTCGATTCAACTTCTCTGTTATGAATAAACAAAGTGTATCGGACTAACCGAACACTGCAACGTAACGGTAATCCAGCCGAACATACATAATCTGATACTCACGAACGAGAACGCGCGAGATCGGTGAAAAACATTTACTAACCCTAACACGATCACGCGTGTTTCACGATAAAAAAGGACGCTACTCAAAAAACACGTACGCACTCCTCCGAGTACATACGCTTCGTATGTACTCGCAGCACTGCGTTGGGATCCAGTAACTGCTTTGTATATCATAACAGGGTGAACTGTGAGTGGTTCTTAAACATCACAAAAAGAAACGTGAGGACAGCGCGTCCTGGAACACAATATATTCAGCAACAAAACTATATAGTAAGAGAGCCGCCTTCATCCGTGTCTCCGGTTCTTGCTTTTTACTCTCATTCTCGTTTCTGTAACAACATGACACACGCTCTGCCGGACTCGCGGTACCTGAGTCGGATCGAGAAGCTTATGCGTGACCACTTCGATGGGTTTCGGTTAGACTCGAGTTACCAACAGCTCTCAGTTAATCTCGTGTTCTACACGTGGGTTGCAGTCCGGGCGTCGGCATCCCGGACGGTACGGTGCTGTTCAACGGCAAGGTCCTAGATAACGTGTCCCAGATCAAGCGACAAGCGATCATGCTGGAAGCTCAACGTATCCCAAGCGCAATCGTATACTCTCGGCTGAACCTTCCGGATCATGAAGAGAAGGCTCTCTTTGCCAACTTCCGCGGTGTTGGGAACCTCGTGCTGCTGTGCCTCGAGGACATGCCGCACTCGATACCGCCTAGCTCCTACTCGCAGAACTACGTGCCTGATTTGGAATTGATGGACCACCTGCGTTTGGCGGTGATCAAACACGCTCCCGCTGTGCTGCACGAGTTGAGACGTAAGGCCCTACGGGAACGCAAGGAACAGTATGTCTCGTTCCTAAACGGGAATGGCGGGAACGCAATCATGTACGCAGACATGGACATAGAGTTTACCGCCGACAGGGTGCCCGTGGTGTTCGCAAAGGACGGAATGTGCTCGTACCCGGACCTGAGCGCAGTCTTCACTGCCGAGAACTATCCTACCGAGAACCTAAGTCCCGAGCTCGTGAAGACGATGGAGAACCACAGCGGAGTGTTCCTGAGGGGTTGGAAAACCGTATCAGAGTACGTATTGAGCGGCAAAGCGTTTGAAGTGGCCATTGCGATTGCAAGGGCGCTGGGGAGAACGTACGTTCCTTGCATTGCTCGTGGAGAGAACAGTATGCTGCTGGTCGCGTACTCTTCTATACCCATGTTCAGTAAGCTGGTCCATGATGATGATATAATCGTGGACCTACACAGGAACGATACGGAGTTCTGGCAAGAGAACCACACTCTAATATACTTGCAGCTGCTACCTTACATGAAACACAGGGGCGATAGGACTTGGATAAAGCCCGATGATCCGGATTTGTGAGGAGCCGGGTTGGGACAAATGAGATATTATTACCAACCTATGTACGTGTATGAGTGCTGTAAAGGAAATGTCTATGAGTACTGGTCCTGTTATGAAAATGACTCGTTCCTAACATAATCTACCCATACACCCACAACCCGAAAACGAGAGTGTTCCGCTATACTGTACGTTGTTTTCCCTGTGATCATATGATTCTGTGTGTGAACATATTGAAATAAAAAGACACCATAATGGTACACGTTTGTACGTTGCTTTATTTCCATTATAGTCCTTATACATTCTCATCTAATCCGAAAGACCCACTGTCTAATCAGCGTGCTCAAGAATGATAACCCCATCTCCAGCTCGGAGATTGAAGGACCGAGGTAGCCTTATCCTGCCACGTATGACGAGCCTCACTCCAAGTCTAGATTCATCTTCTACCTTTCGATCTGATCTAGATTGACATGTGGGAGGAGGGACATACAGACTCCACGTCCTGCTATTAAAGGATATATAGTACAACACGTAGATCCGACTAACCACACTCTCCGAGGAAGACCTATTGGAACACGCAACCCTCTAATACTTACTAAAGTTCCCGGCGCAATTCTACGAAATCCGATCCCGAATCATGGCTCCGGTAACTGTTTTATATATCATAGCTATCGTAACATCAGCATACGCAGTTCCAACGGATCACTACTTTGACCAAACCAGTGTAGACTTCTACGATGCGAATACTAGAGCACGGAGAGCCGCAGACTCGGAGACTCAACTAACTGACTTGGACATGATCGACCAATCTTACTGCTACCATAACATATGTAAAGTCTTCGATACCCAGAATGTGACATACAGGGTTACCTTAATGAACCAGAATGAGGTCTACAAATACAAAGGTGACTGTATGAACATTACACTGGTTCGCTATTACGGGAAAGGTAAACCGACCGTATCAGTCTATTCTGTGGTTTTTGAGTGGGCATCTACGAGCATCCGTTCATTGCTAACCGCTAAATCATGCACACGTTACCGGTGCGGATCTCGGATACTGAAAGAATGCGCATCTGGACGGTATATGAATGACACCAGCATACCTATGCTCAAGAGGCCATTCTACGCTGCGTGTCCATTGGACTGTACCGGTTACAACAGAACCACGGGCGCTAAAGTACATTCGTTAGGTCTCAGTATACTGAATCCTAACGAGCGTATGTTGATGGATCCTACTGATGTTAATGTTCTACCTTTGTATCGAGAGAAGCTTGGAGAGATGGTTTAGGTCCACTCTATGTGTCTAAACATTTCCTTATACACAATATTTAACTGTGACCAATGGAAAATATATGTGTATCTGAGTTACCTGATCCATGCCGTTGTTGTTACCGTGTTACCTGATTACTCTCGTATAGCTGTACCCAAACCCAAGATCACTTGTGTGGCCCTAGTATCATGATGTATGTTCGTTTCATGTAATCGTATGATTCTGTAAGAATGCTTTGTTGCCTTATTCAGTACTATCTACTATTGTTTGTGAGCTGTACAATGTGTACGTTTGTTTATAATCATATGATCCTATGTGAGCATGCTTCGTTGTCCTATTCGTTACTATGTGCTATTGTTTCACTCTGTACAACGTGTATACCTATGGTTTCATACACACGTATGCTCCTGTATGGAAATATGTTTGTAGCGATATCGTTATTATCATATAACACATTGAAATAAACTTGATCACAATGGCACATGTGTTGTATGTTACTTTATTTGCAATATGCTCGTTCTTCTTCATTACACAACCCTAAACCAAAGCTCAGCCTTTAATCAGAGTCATCGAGGTAGACCACTTCGGTTCTAGATCTGCGACTCCACAACCACCAAGGTTGCCTTCTCCTGCTCAACCCGAAACCAAAGCTCGTCTTTTAATCAGAGTCGTCGAGGTAGACCACTTCGGTTCCAGATCTGCGATTCCAGAACCCAGAAGGTATCACCCGTCTCCTGTTACGTCTGCGGAGGCTCCTTTCGCGATTCGAATGTGGTTCGAGCCACACTCCAAGTGTAGATTCGTCTTGTACCTCTCGATCTGATCTAGATGTACAACAGGCACATACCCGTGCGGTATTTGGTTTTACGGTCATCTTGGGTACGTTTCTCTTATACCTCTGCCAATAATCGGGTTTAGAGTCTATGGGTTCATGAGTTAAGGTTTGTACTTGTCTGTTCGGTCTGTTCTCTGTTGACTCTTCCTGATCTTCAGTTGAACGCGGAGCCGGAGCAGATGCAATCTCTACATCCAAGAGGGGGTAAAACAGGTTCATGTCACCAGAACTCACGTTTCTTGTAGCCATGATGTTACCTATAGCATCTCCAGAGTAAAAGTGACAACTGACTCTCCGCTTGCACAACAGATAAATAGATAAGTTCAAGCACCCGTTCCCTTCCCCTTCGCTCTCTCGCGCGTGCCCCCGCTTTTAGAATTAAGACTTGGATAGACGCTCGGGATCTGGACTCGTGAGGCGCCGAGTTGGACCGATTACAAGTTACCACATTATGAACGTGTGTGCTGTATATGAAAACAATGTCTATGGTTACCGGTCCTGGTATGTCAATACGATTCTTTCCCAATGCAATGTACCTTCCCCAACGCTCGGTCACAGTCCCACTCAAGCGTGGTCACCCAGTACCCGTGTAGTTTCAATAAATGACATCCTGTGATACGTTGGTGTGACATCGTTCCGCGCTATGCTGTACTTTGTTCTATGCGATCATATGCTTCTGTGAACATACTGAAATAAACAGTCACCACAGTGGTACACGGCTGTACGTTGTTTTATTGACACTACAATTCCCCTTTCATTCACATGCAACCCCGAAAAGAGAAGCTCTATACAGCACGAAGCGGACCACTCTCAGCAGGTGCAAATGCTGTTAACCCATCATCTCTGCCTCTGTGTACGTATCTCGTGTATACGGAGCTTGTTACGTTTAAGATGTGTTGTATTTATGAAGCCAACGGTACCCAGCCCTTCTCGGCTGATACACAAAATAAGGAATCTCGTTGGACACTGCTACATTATAAGCAGTACAGATATTCCCTGTCTTGTAAGCCATGGGGTCATTTGCAAGGAAGTCAACCGCGTTGGCTGCGCGCATGTTATCCTCGCGCATCGTCGGAGGCAAGGAGGCCGTGACGCGGTACATGCTGGACAAGTTTCAGTACACGATTCCCGAAGACTATATCACGCTAACGCCCGATATAATAATGTACACCTGGGTTAGCGTATTCGGTCGTCCCATGCCAGCGGGGAGACCCGAGAGAGACACAACTATGTGGCCAGTATAACGCATCAAGCACGGACGATGCGAGACTACGTACATGTTCTATTTTATTCTAGGTGGAACATGACCAACGAGGAAGAGATGCTCGGTCAGGTCCGAGGGGAAAATCTAATTCCCGTGTGTCTCGAAGATCTACCCGATCTGTATCCACCGGATGGGTATAACTGGGTGGTGGAGGAATATAACAGAGTCTACTATATGGACTATCTGAGGCAGCTCGCCATGTACGAGGCCCCTAGGTTCAGAGACGTGGTGAGAGCCAAGTGCAGCGCGGAGCGCGCCTCCGTTTTGACTGGTAACGCGCTGATGTATGTGGACATGGATATCCGGTTTTACAACCCACCCCGGGAGTGGATCTCCCCTGAGGGCATGCTCACGTTTATGGACGTACAGGACATGGACATTGTGCGCATGGTCAGGCAGAATGATAGGGACTTGTACTCTTTGGACACGAGGGTGATAAATGTAAATGTAAATGCTCCGTACTTGTATAGCGCCTTTCTAGTCTTTTCGACCACTCAAGCGCTTTTACACTACATCTGCATTCACCAGTCACACACATTCATACACTGAGCCTAAGTGCTCAACGGAAACTAACATTCACACTCACTCATACACTGGCGGAATAGCCGCCAGGGGCAATTCGGGGTTCATATCTTGCCCAAGGACACTTCGACATGCAACCAGGGGAGGGATTGAACTGCCAACCTTCCGATTAACGGCCAACCCGCTCTACCTCCTGAGCCACAGCCGCCCCATGATAGAGCGGGCAGGCATCCAGGAAGAAAACTGTATGGTAATGGTCGGGTATGAATATGCTAAGCTGTTCCAGCGTCGCATTTCCGGACCCATGGTGCGATTCAACGTTCTGAGGGACGCGATACTGGGATAAACGCGATCATGTGTTTCTACCAACAGGCCTCTTGTATCTCACACGGGAAGCACTGGACCCACGGCTGGTGGGCCGCGGTGGATGAATATGTAGTGTAATGTGGTTGTCCATATACGTGCTAAAGTACATGCAATAAAGATCACAACTGTAACTCTCTGTGTTGTTTCTCACTCTTCTGGTGTCCGAAACGGGAATCGAGCCCGAGCCCGGACCCGCCAGCCCTTCGCTCTCTCGCGCGTGCCCTCCCTTCGCTCTCTCGCGCGTGCCCCCCTTTTAGAATTGGATTTTAAAAACGCCCCCTAGAGGGCTCACGTTACGTATGTGTGCTCGGATGAGAATGTCTTGAGCGTTAACCCTCCCGCTATCTCGATCTTCGTTCATCTCCTCCGTGGAGATGAACCATCTACCACGCGCACGCGCTCACACGCACGAAGGGCAGTACGGAAGCGCGCAGCTCCTGCACACGTACTTGCTGCAGCCTCGGCACGTGGTGAAGGTTTTGCTGTCTTTTTTAGCGGGGCATATCTGACACCGCTTCCTCTTGCTGGCTTGGGGTTTCTGCTGCTGCTGCTGGAGCGGTTCGGTTCTGTCACGTGACCCAGTTTCAGAGGGGTCCTCTCGCGAAGGCGGTTGTGGATGAGCACGAGAATGCGGACGAGACTCGCACCGAGCCCCGCTCGCGTTCGCGTTCGCGTTCGCGCTCGCGCTCGCAGCGGTTCTCACGCATCGGACCAGCGCGAGCGAGGCCTCGGAGCGGGGCAGCCCGCGTCTTTTCTCTATAAGAGGGGCCACGAGCGCTTTACCCAGCTGCTCGAGGAAGAACCTGCGCTTGTTGCGATGCCCGGACAGCCAGCCCGGGTTCGTTTCTCGCCATATCACGTAAGCGTTGTACGCGGACACGTCGAGTATGTTGTGGAACACGGCCACGGGCCAGCGGGAGGTCATCCTCCTGCAACTGTAGGTGGCCACCAGCTTGTCCAGGTTGTCGACTCCTCCCTTGGTCGCGTTGTACTTGAGCACCAGCTCGGGTTTGCGATCGGGGCGCTCGCTGAGTCCGCTCGCGGTGAACGATGAAGCTGCCGCTGAGGATGATGGTCCTGCGGTTCGAGAGCGCCACGGTAGCGTAGTCATCACCAGCACGTTCTTGTTTTTCTTCGGTACGTACGAGACCAGCGTGGTGGTTCTGTTTCCTCCCGGTCCCGGTCCGGTAGCGAACGCGAACTCGGAGGAGAATGCGGCTCTACCTTTAGCGGAGATGAGCGCGGTAGGGAGCTCGGGTCTGTTCTTCCTAACGGTTCCGAGCATGGTCAGGTTCGCGTCTAGGAGCCGCTGGCCGAGCTCGTAGGACGTGAAGAAGTTGTCGCAGGTCACGTTGCGCGGTCCGAGGAGGTCGGCCGTTAGATCCAGTACCACGCGCGTGCCTTGGTTTTTTTCGGGACGCGCGCGGGTCGCTGCTGAAGACGATAGACTAGTAGACTCTCCGGCGGTGGTAGTAGTGTTACAGGGTTTATTATCTTTCCCCAGGTAGACCTGCATCTTCCACGCGTAGCTGGATTTGGCATCGCACAGAATCCAAGACTTGATCCCGTATTTGGCCGGTTTGCTGGGCATGTATTGTCTGAAGGGGCAGCGACCTGGAGAGGAGAAGAGGGGAGAGGAGAGGAGAGGAGAGGAGAGGAGAGGGGATTTTTAGCTTAGGACAAATAATGGAGAAGCTGATAAACACACGCACGCACCCACGCACGCACGCTCTCTATATTATATTAGACTTGTGAACGGTGCTGTGCGTTTATGTATTTCGCGTTCCTTCTTTCTCGTAACACACATAAAAAGAAAAAAGAACCACCTAAACAACCGATACAAGCTAATAAACGGGCCACGCGATTAGCGCGATACCACCACGTACCTCTGAAGGGGACCAGCTGTTCGTCCACGGTGACATCGGGTCCGGGGTTGTACATGTAGGGCAGCCTGTCGGCCCACCTGTCCCAGAGTTCTCTCACCGCGGCGAGCTTATCCGAGGATCTCCTCTGCGCCCTCGTCTCGCGGTCGTCGAAGCGCAGCAGCGTAGAGTATGCGTAGAACGCTTTCAGTGGCATGGTCGCTCGGAATATCGAGCGTCCGCTCTCCGCGTCCCACAGGCTCGCCGCGGCCTCTCCCCGGGACCTGTACACGCCCGCGAGGATGAGGAGGCCCGCGTAAGCGCGCAGCTCCGCTTCGCCCATGCCCGCTTTCCACCACGGGTTGCGCAGACCGTAGCTCGTGCGCTCGGCATGCAGGTTCGTCATCTCCAAGACGAGCGCACGGATCGCGCGCGTAAAGAAGAGCTCGAACGCGGAAGGTATGTCGCTCACCAGGGAAAGCGCGTACGGGGTGGGTCCGGGCGGCGGGGGATTGGGGGTGCGAGTACGAGAAGTATGATGATTATTATTATTATTATGATGATGAGGAATATGAGGGGCAGCGGTCGCTGAAGAGACATCGCGCGGAGATGAAAGCTCCGTTTTTGGACGCGAGGTCGCTCCTGGGTAGTGGTTGCGTGCGCGATGGTTCTTCTTCTTCGTTGTCTTCTTCTTCTTCTTCTTCTTCTTCTTCGTTGTCTTCTTCGTTGTCTTCTTCACCACCACCTCTAGCCTCGTTGCGCGCCTGCGCGGGATTCTCCATGGTTACGGTCTGTGGCTTCGATGACCTTTGCGTGAACCCGCGTGTCCGTTAATAATAGGGTTACGCGCTCGGGGTTGGGTCAGTCTGACCCGCGTGGGCTTTGTTCGCTTATATATCACCCGGGTCAGCCTGACCCTAAAGGGCTTCGTTCGCTTTATATCACGCGGGTCAGCCTGACCCTCAACCCCGAGCGCTCGTAATAATGTCATCAAATGTAATGCGAACGGTTTTGTAGTGCGGCCGGGTCAGGATGACCCCCCATGGCAGGCCAGGTTACGGTAAACCGCATGAGCGTATCCTCTCGTAGCGTACGCGAGAGGGAAAGGGTGCTCGCGGGTCTATCTGACCCGATAGAAGACAAGTCTTGTTTTTGTGTTGTTTTTGTTTTGTTACTCGCCGGTCTTGTACTCCGCGGGTCAGGTTGACCCCCGTGTCTCTCTGTTGTTGCTGCTGCGGGTCACGGTGACCCAGACGGACACGCGTTTGGCTCTCTCTCCGGGTCACCCTGACCCTCCGAGGCAGGCCTACAACATCAGCTACCGCTCTCTTTACTATTCTCTTTACTATTCTCTTTACTATTCTCTTTACTATCCTCTCTACTTCTCTCTACCTCTCTCTGCCTCTCTCGCTCGCTCACGGACCACTCTACGCTCTCCAATCTGTACATTTCCCCAACAACTCGTATTCGTTCATGACACGTAAGCGAGAGAAACAGCGGCCTCCCGCGGGGTCACACGGACCCGGAAGGGTAGCGCGAGGGTTAACTGATTAAATTGTCCGTTCCCAGATAGCAAACATTATTGAAACTATGTTGAATCAGCATTCTGCTCTCAACGCTAATTTAATTGAATCAACATCAGACTCTGATGTTGATTTATCATCATTTTGCACCATTTTTAATATTGAAACAATGTTGAAATCATAGCTAACTAAAAATCAATGTGACTTCAATGTTTTCAACCAATATTACTATTGAAACAACTAGCAATAAACGTGATTTCAATGTTTTTTCAGCCATTATTACTATTGAAGACTCTGATGTTGATTCACCATAATTTTGCACCCTGGTTTAATATTAAAATAATGTTAAAATCACAACTATAAATTAACGTGACTTTAAATGGTATTTCAAACAATTGTTATGGTGTGGGGACAGAGTGGACCCAAACGCAACTCTGGGGATTAACAGCTTTTATTAGGGGAAAGAAGGGGTTAAGGGACTGGAGTTCAGGGAGAGGTGGATGCCAGGGAAATGCAGGCACGGGGAACCGAGGAGACTGAGACCAGAGAGCTGAGGGACACTGGGGGCCGTGGAACAGAGGATGCACGGGAGAACTGATCAGGGGGTTGGTGGAGGAGTGTGGTGGCAGGCTGACTAGGAAGGCACGAGGGAGAGCCGGGAGGACGCCGTGGGGGAAGCCCAAGGGGAGAGGGCAGGTGAGCGAGCCCAGCTGACTTGACTGAGGATGAGGGTGAGTGAACCTGGGGAGAGACAGACAGACAAACCGGGTTAGTGACTCAGGGAAAACCAAGAACAGGGAAAAAGATCAGTGGCACCGGGTAAGGAGCAACGACGATCAAGCAGCGATGGAGTGGAGAACCGCGGTAGATATGCAGGCAGGGATGAGGTAGATTGCTGGCAGGTGTGGCAGGCAGAGGAGGAGGCTGATGAGATGCAGGTGCGGGTCGTTGGCTGGGCTCAGGAGCGGAGGGAGAGAGAGAGAGAGCGCACGCGGGGAGGAGACACAAGGAGGCAGGCAGAGAACAGAGAAAAAAACAGGGATAACAGAATCACAGGCAAAAAAGGAGAAAAACCAGGACACTCACCGTCGGCCGGGTTGCCACCACAACTCCAATATTACTATGAAACGACGTTGAAAAGATAGCCTAACTAAAAATCATGTGACTTAATGTTATTTCAACTGATATTAAAAACACAAAATAGACTACTTGAAAATAGGTGAAAAATATGTCAGCCATAATGTTATGAAATAGGCTAACCTAAACATTAGGCTTAATCTAATATATAAATGACAACAGACAATTTACATCTGTTAAGAAAAGAAACTTTATTTATGTAAAAACATTTTTTTTTAGCTTTACTCCTGCTCTGGTGTTTCATTGATGAGTTGGGTTGAGGTAGGCACTGTAGACAGAGCTTGTGTAGCCTAATGGTAAAGGCACAGACATAGCAATCAGACATTGCAAAGCAAGTTGGGTGTTATTTGGTAGGGGTGGGCAAAAAAACAATTCTTAGATGCATTGCAATGCGGACGTGGAAGTTTCCAACTTATTACAAAACGTCCAAAAATTGATAATGTAATTTTGACCAAATGAATTAAGCGGAACTTGCGGAAGTGCAGTGCCCGGACCGTCTGTGGCATGCACATAATAGTGATGTGCGATACCACTTAATAGGCTGGTACTGCCAACACCCATAATATTTACATATTTTATTCCTAGTTTAATGTGACCTCCCCCTCCCGTTTCTGTATAGATGAAGGAAATAAAGAGTAGGCTTACCAATTCAAAATAATAGCTGCATAATGACAAGACATCAAACTACTGTCATATTTTTTAATTATAATAAAAATATCCTGAACTGCCGCTTCATAACATCATCATATTATTATTTTGACTTAATCTCAGGTGTTAAGTGAAGTTTGCGGTGTATTTCACTGTCTTTGCACACACATCACACACAGCGTCATTATTACCTTCACAGCTAAAATACAGCCAGACATGACTGTTTCTACAGTCAGTCAGTCAGAGTCAGTATTCAGTCGCGGGAAATGTAAAAGGCTGCAGCGGCTCACTTCAAAGAAGCTCTGTCAGCGCAAGCATGACTTTGACAGGCGGAGGGAAAAGTAGTTCCTATAGTTCCTATGAGTATAATTAGACCATCCTGGTAACAGTAAGATACTTATGATAAAACACACACTCACTCCAAATGACTGAGTTTAGATATCGATCCTAGAGCAGGAAATGTTGGAATCAGAAATATTGATACTTTATCGATCCGCATATCACTACTTCCTCCTGTATTTGGCAAACCACCGCTGCAGAATGAATACCACTCTACTAAAATGTCACACAATCATTAATATCAGTGCGCAAGTAATGATTTTAACTCGCACACTGTGAGAGCATGGTGACACTCTACGCTTGGCAGCCCCCTGCCTATCCTGTGTGTGACGCTGAGCGAATGAGAGAAAGAAAGCGGTAGAACATGACGGTGAAAAATATTAGTAGTAAGTTCTGTCTTGTAGTAAACGTGCAGTGTAGGTCACAGTGTGTCTGTTAATAAAAGTCTGTAGTTTCCCCAACTGCTGGAAAAGTGAAGGCTGTTGTCAGCGCTAATCTACCTGTACAGCATGTTTTTTGTTATGTAGCGTTAGCTAAATTAGTAAGGAAGTAATGTTAATTAGCTCAGCTGTATGTCATTACTAACTTACCTACTTGTCAAGGGTCGTACAAGGTACAAGCATAGACTTAACGGGTGCAGCTCTGTCCTGTACACATACTGTAACGTTACATCCTGATAATTACATTTCAGTTTTCAGAGGAATCTGACAGCTGGTTGTTAAAGAAATGAGGGACCATGGAGCTGAGGTTAATGAAGTAAATTAGGGATGCAAATTAATCCTTTTAAGCTCATGTTTCTTTTGGATTTTAATTCGCAAATTAAATGCTTAGTAAATATCCAGAGATCCTGTATAAAAAAAAATTATCATCAAGCATCAAGATGCATCGAAAATCGTTTTATAATCGCATCGAAGCCTTCTGAATCATAATCGAATCGTGAGCTGCCCAGAGATTCCCACCCCTATAATTGGGGGAAAGTTTTGCTGAAGGTGAAATATATCTAAACTATTTGTAGTTACAGGTGACTAACACTAATGACATAATTATGAATATGATATTCCATTTCTACTAATAGATCCCCCAAAATTTTATACACTGTACCTTTCATTCTTTATCTAGACTATCCACAATAGACATAACATTAACTGAAAACACAACATTAATATTTAAACAGACTGACTCACCAAACATGCACCTGCAGAGCACCATCTCTTTAAAAGCTTTTTTTTGTTTTGTCTGGTCCTTTAGCTTCTTTCCAGCCCAGTTGAGCCCAGATGCCAGCTCATTGGTCAGAGCATAGCTTAGCATGCGACGGACTCGCACCTCCAGTGTGGTCCCTCCGATTATAGCGAAGTGTGACACCTTTTAATATGAAAAGTATTTAGTTATGAAGTATACATTTATACAGTTTTAAGTGAGGTTAATGTGCGTACATGCTTATGTGTGTGTGCATGATAATTTTTTCTTCTTCAAAGATGATGTAGTAGTTTAGGCGTGACATTTATTGAAGTTAGTGAAACACGGATTGCAGTTTAACCAATCAGTGACACTTTTGTGAGTGAGAAAGAATTATATGACCATTAAGTAATTACCACTGTTTTCTTGGCCTCCTGGGACTGGAGTGTTGCCTCTGCATGGTCCAGCTCCTCCATAGCGTGAACAGGCAAATCTGCTGGCACAGACAGAACCCCAACATTCCGAGGTTGGCAACAACTACGTGACTGGCGGAAGGCCTTAAATTCTTCACTTAGGCCCCTCACCTCTGATTAATCTCTGCAAGGCCACATCTAATGACAAAATAAGAAAATTAAGGTATGTTAAATCTATATTGGTTTTGAAAAAATGTTTTAATGTGATTCAGTTTGGTTATAAGAATGTTACACTTCTCTAAACTAGCTAGATAAATACAGATGAAAGTTCTGTGACAATCTCCTTCCCATAAAGATGCATGGACATTGCCTTTATTTATGATTGATTGATGAGTCTTGTTTTCTGGGGTATTGTAGGTTACCATCAATGATTATTATGGTTGTGTGGCAGAGACATGATGTAAAGCAATTGTTGTATGTTCATTGCGCTGTAATTGCCACTAGGACATTCCTTTGAAATCCTGTGATAATATCAAAGCATAGCAGTTTTGCACTTGCCTTTCAATAGTTGCCTTGCAGAATCCGTGGTACTGTGACAGAATGAATCCAAATGACAAGATGTTGGCGACTCCCTTATCTAAACATACCTTCTGGAGATAATCCCTGAAAGGGATTGAGTGCAGGGCGGGAATCCTACACACTCCTGGAGTTGCTGGGAAGGTTGTAGACTTGCATATGATCTTGGAGGCAGGTCATTTTGGAAGTCATCATGTGGGAAGGGTGAAAGGTGGGCACTGGTATAGGACTCGAGCTGTGGAGGCAACTGCCAGCTGGTTGGGGCATGAGCGGGGTCATTAATCGGTTGGAGGCTGGTTGAGGGATGGGGGGCAGACTGCAGAGTGGTAGAAGCTGGTTGGTGAAAAAAAGCAGTTGGTAAAATAACAGGGGGTTAGAAGTTATAATGCTCAAATAGATTGTCCACAAAAGCTTACCTTGTTACACACAGACACATCACAATGTAGCATACTATACCTAGAAATAAAACTTTAGGAGCCTGGGGATATTTGGTTTTTTTGGTTGCTCAATGTTGTCCTCAGAGTCTGAGTTGTTGTAGATGGGATTTGGCCTAAACGTGAACATATCATAAATAAAATAAATTGTTTATTTTGATTTAAGTTACAGCAATGTTAAAAACCTTAGAATCAGAGAAGAAATTCTGAAATTTTGTTCCAGTTAAGATGACAAAAAAATTATCAGAAATACAATGAAGACGTTGTTAATGTTATAAATTATAGATTGTAACCCGGGCCCCATTATCATACCTGGGCAAAAAATCATAATAATCTAAAAACTAAATGGAAACTGACATCTGAGGGTTGGCGTGTTACAGGGTTAGTACTCAGTATTACCTTGTTTTTCTTTTCAGGTTGCACTGAGCTTCTTCCTCCGACTGAATATCTGTCGTGTCACAGAGTTCCTGCAGATATCTGTGCATGCTCCTCTGTGCTTCCTTAAAAGTATCTACAAATACAGAGTTACTGTCAGGTACAGAGAAATTTTTTTTTTTACACTATTAATTTAACTTTGCTAATTTTATATGAGTTTTTTTACATTGTAGCACTTTGAGATTTTTTTCAAAGGTAAGTGTTACAAATAAAATGTATTATTATTATTATTAGAAACACTCACCACGGCTTATGAGGAGCCTGACTGGCTCGTAAGTGTGCCACCCTTCAGTAGGCTCATCCCTCCGCTTGACTGCAGCACGGACCTTGGCTGATTCCTTAGGGGGATAAGGGGGCCATAAACGGTCTCCCCTTTGATCCATGTATGGGGCACTATTTCTGTGCCACCACTACTGAACCGTACAACGCACCACTGCTTCATTTGTTTTTTATAGCTATAATAGCACAGAAAAAAATAAAGAGTACAATGTATTGCATGAACAAAGCAAATCAAATAAGAAAAATGTGTAAAAAGGTATTGATTACTAATTCTGAAAGAACATGGACTGATTCATTTTTATATTTACAGTGTACTATGTGTGAAGGGCATGGCAATGAATGCTGTTTTGTCAGGGCAAAGGAAGTATTTCAAATTAATATGTTGGAGTTTGACCACGCCAAGACCATTGCTCAATTTCCATACTCTGTAACAGCCAATGCTCGATGATGGTACGGGATAATGGAAAAAAGACTCCTTGTGTAAAAACCTTTGGAAAATCACAAAAGTGTCACAATCTATGTTTACAATATTGCGAACAATAACAATGCTATCAAGAATTTGTACGCAGTTATCTTCGTTCTGTAAAGACAAGGTGTACTTCTCAGTAATGACCTTCTTATACTGTTCTCCATGGTCTAAGTGACACACCAATGGACCATTGCAATGCAGATGTATGAATTTGTGTCCTTTCTTTAGTTGGGATGCCTCTACATCAGGTACTTCTGAAAACCTTTTACTACTTGTAAAGGCAAGTGAGGCTTACACCGGAGTTCTGTTATGCTGTGCGCATGCCTATGACCCACAAGCTGCTTGCTATTTGGCATGCCGTCTTTGGACAAATAAACACTTACAGTCGGACTGGATTCTGCTCTGACAACCGAGCCGTTTACTGGCAGGAGTAGCTCAGAGTTAACCTCTTAACATTCCTGTAAAATTCATGCAAAACACCTATTCAAGGCATATCCAAAGTAAATTGAATGTAATGTAGTTCTTGAACCATTCGGAGTATATGCATGGTTTTGGGCTTCTCTGAAAGAGAACACTCTGGAGTGTCTAACCCAAAAGAATGATTGTAAGTGCTACTGGAATTGATTAATATAAGTTTAAACATACTAAAACTAATATATTTTTCATTTCCGCTTGAAAATGCTTGCTAACAAATGCATGCAGACAACTACAGCTGGGACTTATTAGCTGGAAAACACTGTAGGACCACGGCATAAAACCATACCTAGCCCAAGTTTAAATTTCATACCAATACCACGAAAAATTATGATTTTACACAGGTTTTTCTAAGTGTATTTTTTCAAAAACAGCTTGGTGGTAGGCGGCTGCTGCTGCATCGCTCTGTCTCAGCCGGTAGTTCGACGCACGTGTTCATGAACTTCTGGGGGCGTGCCAAGATGGCGGAGTGAGCGGTCGTACTTTTTGCAGGCTATGGAAATTGACTCTTAAAAAACTTTCAAACTTTCAAAAAACTATCAGTCAACGCCACAGGCCTTATGTCTTCTCTTTTCCAATCCCGTATAACTCTCTAAGTATTATATCTTCTGTTTTTTGATTATTATAACTTTTGAATGAATTTCAGGGGTAGCATATTCTGATAGACTAACGTTAATATCCCCCATCAAATAATGCTCCCACTACTCATTTTATATTGCACCACTACTCACACTGCACTGTAAGAAGATGGGGAGCATGTTGAAATACTATATTATGACATCTTTATTTAAGATATTAGAGGTAGCATATTCTGATACTGATAGACTATCATAATAATGATTTTATTTTTTGATATTGCTGACGATCAGCCACTGTCTCGACGGCATGCCCAACAGAAAGGTTGCACAGATTTATGGGTGTGGAAACAGACCACGCTTATGGGTCATACGCATGCGCAGAACCGCTAAATAGCACATCTCGATAGGTAGCATAAATCGACAGAACACTGGCAATTATGAAACGATGCGGCAGCAGTCCCTGGGGATTTATTGATGGAATAATGTGTTTTCGACTAAAAGTTTTCACTGGATTGGATCGTCTGGACCTTTGACAACGTAACAAGACCGTTTTGTTGGAATATAATCGATCGGTGGATTACTATGAGGCTTCATAGGTGAGTCCTGTCAATTTAGCTCGTAATTTACTGGTTGGTCTGACAGATGCGCTGATTGTACCCGCTGTGGTGATTGTATCTTGAAATAGTTTGCATTGGTTGAATCGAGAGGATTTTAGCTTTTAAATGGTTTATCATATGAGTATGAAGCTAACATATCAGCTTAATTCAATTCAATTCAATTTTATTTATATAGCGCCAAATCACAACAACAGTTATCTCACAGCGCTTTTCATAAAAGAGCAGGTCTAGACCGTACTCTGTGATGTTATTTACAGAAGCCCAACAGTTCCCACCAAGAGCAAGCACTAGGCGACAGAGGCAAGGAAAAACTTCCTTTTAAGAGGCAGAAACCTCGAGCAGAACCATGGCTCAGGGTGGGCGGCCATCTGCCTCGACCGGTTGGGGTGAGAGAGAGAGAGAGAGAGAGATGTAAGGAGAGAGAGAGAGAGAGATGTAAGGAGAGAGAGATGTAAGGAGAGAGAGAGGGGAAGGAGGCAGCCTACACAATATACACACAGAGGTACACACAGTGAAGGTAATGTTGCTATAGACTAAATGAAAAATGGTACAGATATTTATAACAGTGTTAATGGTAACCATCGTAATGTTAATGATTATAATAACAATAATAACAATAAGACTAGCAACAATAGTCGTTGCAGTGGAGGGTGTCGAGCAGGAACATAGGGGCAGCAGGTGACCCGCAGCCACAGATCCAGACTCCACAGCTCCAGAGCCAGAAAACCTGCAGGAAGTGATAGGAGAGAGGAGAGAGACGAGAAAGCACAAGACTACCAGAAAGGGAGAAGTTGTGTTAGTAACATGCAATAATGGGATAAGGTTGCATACAGAGGGAGAGAAAGTAGAGGAGAGAGGAGCTCAGTGCATCATGGGAAATCCCCCGGCAGTCTAGGCCTATAGCAGCATAACTAAGGGATGGTTCAGGACTACCTGAGCCAGCCCTAACTATAAGCTTTATCAAAGAGGAAAGTCTTAAGCCTACTCTTAAATGTGGAGATGGTGTCTGCCTCCTGAACCCAAACTGGAACCTGGTTCCACAGGAGAGGAGCTTGATAGCTGAACGCTCTGGCTCCTAGTCTACTTTTGGAGACTCTAGGAACCACAAGTAACCCTGCATTCTGGGAGCGCAGTGCTCTGGTGGGGTAGTAAGGTACTATGAGCTCTTTAAGAGAAGATGGTGCCTGACCATTAAGAGCTTTGTAGGTAAGAAGAATGATTTTAAATTCTATTCTGGATTTTACTGGAAGCCAATGCAAAGAAGCTAAAACAGGAGAAATGTGATCTCTTTTCCTGGTTCCTGTCAGAACACGTGCTGCAGCATTCTGGATCAGCTGAAGACTCTTAATGGACTTTTTCGAGCAGCTGATAATAAGGAATTGCAGTAATCCAGCCTAGAAGTGACAAATGCATGGACTAGTTTTTCTGCATCATTTTTAGACAGGATATTCCTGATTTTCGCAATATTACGTAGGTGAAAAAAGGCGGTCCTTGAAATTTGCTTAATGTGAGACTTAAACGACATGTCCTGATCAAAGATAACTCCAAGATTCCTCACAGTGGTGCTGGAGGCCAAGGCGATGCCATCCAGGGAAACTATATCTTTAGATAATGCGTCACGGAGGTGCTTAGGCCCCAGAGCAATAACTTCAGTTTTATCTGAGTTTAACATGAGAAAATTACAGGTCATCCAGGTTTTAACATCCTGATGGCACATTTGAAGTTTAGCTAACTGATGAGTTTCATCTGGCTTGATCGATAGATATAACTGAGTATCATCTGCATAACAATGAAAGCTTATGGAATGTTTCCTGATAATATTGCCTAAAGGAAGCATATATAAAGTGAAGAGGATTGTTCCAAGGACAGATCCTTGAGGAACTCCATGAGTAACTTTGGCGTGCATGGAGGACTCATCGTTAACATGTACAAACTGAAATCGATCTGATAAAAGGACTTAAACCAGCTTAGAGCGGTTCCTTTAATGCCAATGAAATATTCCAGTCTCTGCAATAGGATCTGATGGTCAATGGTATCAAATGCAGCACTAAGATCTAATAAAACCAGTACAGAGACAAGTCCTTTGTCTGATGCAATAAGGAGGTCATTAGTAATTTTCACCAGTGCTGTCTCTGTGCTATGATGAGCTCTAAATCCTGGCTGTGTGCACATACCGAAAGCTGCTGCCAGGTACTGACGGCCCGTGGGTGGGCCATTGGAATGTTAGGAGGTTGGTATTTGGAATTAACTTTTTGATTGTATTTTTGGGATTAAAACATGGATTTATCGTCACTCGTGCTTCTAAGCAGCAAGCGGTCGTGACTGGCCCCTCTGTTTTTATTGTAGTTGCCAGAGCTCTATGGGTTAACGTTATTTATAAATAAGTTATTTATAAATAATGTTAGACCGGACAAAACAGGACGTTGCAAAGAGAAAATTAAGCGAGGAAGTTGAACTAACGTTACAGGGTAAGTTCAGAAAATATGTGTGTTACTGTAACGTTAACGACTTGATTCAAGCTATCATTTTACTTTACCAACCATGAACTAAATTAGCATAACATTAGAATAACGTTAGCCCTGAGCGACTCAAACTCCAAGCATTTTTAGTTGCTTGTAATGCGACTGACAGACCTGACAAAGCATGACTTAAAATTTTAACAAATCGGCATCATGATGTAGTTAGATCGGCATCAGTGTGTGAACACTCAACCACTTGAATTCACTAACATCACCTAACTTATTCGCCGGTAACTTATTAGCCATAATTTAACTGTGCCTCTCGGAAGCGCAGATGGCGTGACCACAGTGTAAGTTAGACTCCGTGGCTGTAGTGGAATCCACCAACGTTTATTTTATTTACATTGTCTAACATTAAATGCAGTTAGATTGATCCGGGATGCTTCCATTTACTGTCCTGTGAAGGATAATATCTTCCGATCCCATTATGATGGAGCATAGATATTGTGCTACAAAGTCAGTATACATGGTATTGAACCACTTAACGTTATATAGCCTATAGTCTGACTGCACAATGTCTCAATAAACAAATATTACATTTGTTATAATTCAACACCAGATAAATAAATCCATGCTTACCTGAGGTGGATTCACAAATGAAATGTGTGGGGTTCAGGACCATTGATCCACCAAGAGATGGTCTCCCGGTCAACTATAATCCAATGATTTTTCAATCATATTTCCCGGTCAACTATAATCCGATGACTTTTCAATCATATTTCCCGGTCAACTATAATTCAATGAGTTTTCAATCACATTTCCCGGTCAACCATAAATAGTCTAGATGACTTTTAAATCATATCTGGAATCATATTACTGATTAAAATCCTTAAGTTATTGTAGGCCTACATGTTTTTACATTAGCCTACTAACTTTGAAATGTGTTTTAATATTTTTATTTGCTCGACAGTCCGTTTCACACAGCCTGTCGCAGCCGTGAAAATAAATGGTTAGTTATATGAGGCTGAATATTATGAGTTTGGTAGGGATATTGAAATAGCCTACTAAATGAATGCAGGCTATTTATTTTAGGTTAGTGGGCTAGCTATCTTAAAGTCTACCACAAAGACTGCCATGTTCTGCCCCACCTTTTGCTCTGTGGGCGCAGGTAATGAGGTGAGTTTTCAGTAGCCTAAATATTGATATTCAGTCTTTCAACCACTATTTGAGCACATTTTATGGGATGAATGGATTTTTCGTTTCAATGCTTTAATAAGTTAATTCACAACAATGTTTGGCACACCTTTTGAGTGTGTTAAATAAATTAATGTAATGTCTGAGGTGATGAGAAGTTTTTTTTAAAGTGAAGTGTAACGACCACTTATTCAGAGTCTTTTAATGTGGAAACGCCGACACACAGCCGAGCTGGAAGAATAAGGCTGATATTTTTATTATAAATAGATGACTTTTCAATCATATCTCCCTGTCAACTATAATTCGATGACTTTTCAATCATATTTCCCGGTCAACTATAAATAGATGACTTTTCAATCATATCTCCCTGTCAACTATAATTCGATGACTTTTCAATCATATTCCCCAGTCAACTATAATTCGATGACTTTTTAATAATATTTCCGGGTCAACTATAATCCGATGATTTTTCAATCATATTTCCCGGTCAACTATAATCCGATGACTTTTCAATCATATTTCCCGGTCAACTATAAATAGATGACTTTTCAATCATATTCCCCAGTCAACTATAATTCGATGACTTTTTAATAATATTTCCGGGTCAACTATAATTCGATGACTTTTCAATCATATTTCCCGGTCAACTATAATTCGATGACTTTTTAATCATAGTCCCCTGTCAACTATAATTCGATGACTTTTCAATATCATGTCATTTCTGGTCAGCTATAAATTTTTTCAACATTGTTGTTGTTACCCAATCAACTACAAATCAATGCTTAATCAAGTATAATCGGGGCAACTATAAATCAATATTATTCCAATGTCACGCTCATACATGTTTTTTTTTCATCAGTATTGCAATATTGATTCAACATTTATTTAGGGTTGGGATTTCAATCTCAACCATTCTGATGATTCAGATGGAAAATCAATATTTATTCAATGTAGTCTTGCTATCTGGGTTGTCATTTATACATTTTTAATATATTATAGGCTCTTTTATGTGGTTTAATATTGGTTGAAATAACATTGAAGTCATGTTGCTATGTGGGTGGTGATGGCGCATAGATAAGATGCTTGCCTTTGGTGTGGGAGACTTGGGTTTGATTCCCACTGTGACCCATACACCATTGTGTCCCTGAGCAAGACACTTAACCCCTAGTTGCTCCAGAGGCGTGCGACCTCTGACATGTATAGCAATTGTAAGTTGTTTTGGATAAAAGTGTCAGCTAAATGTAAATGATTTTTAATTAGCTATGACGTTGTTTCAGTATTAAAAAAGGGTGCAAAATGATGATGAATCAACATCACAGTCTGATGTTGATTCAATGAAATTAGCGTTGAGAGCAGAATGCCGATTCAACATAGTTTCAACGTCATTTCAATAGTAATATTGGTTGAAATATCATTGAAGTCAAGTTGATTGTTAGTTAGCTATCATTTCAACGTTGTTACAATAGTAATATTGGTTGAAATAACATTGAAGTCACATTGATTTTTAGTTAGCTATGATTTTAACATTGTTTCAATAATGTTTGCTATCTGGGTGTAGATGCCATAAATGATCAAAACAAAGCTTTTTTTCTAAGATGCTTGCACCATTCCCTTTTGAAGTATTTCCACAGAGCATTGCACAATCTACACCTCCTACCAGCATGAGCAACCCATTTTAATCCCAGGGTGTCACATATAGAAGCTTTATCAAGACCCCTTGGTGTCACTTGTTAACACCCTGGGTACCCCTTTAGCATCGTTTTTGTACCTGTAGGGCTCTGTGGTCAAGTTAGCAACAATAAATATGCAATGTGTGGTTAAACTTTTGAAAATAAAACTAGTGGTTAAAATTGTGAAACGTTGCAGTTTGGTTATGGTTGGCCAAAACTACTTGGTTAGGTTTTGGAAAAGATCATCGTTTGTGACTATTACGTGACTTAAATTACATAAGTTATGTAACATAACTAAAATAAATTAATGTTGACTTTTTGTTTCACACGGGTCTCCTGGGTCAAAGTCCGGTTTCTGACCCACCCATCCACCCCAACAACCTCCTTACTCTTACCTTTCTGTTTTTTATAGTAGTACTTTTGAACAATGGCACTTAAGGCATGTGCCTTGGTACCAGATTCCGTAGGTGGCTATTTGACACTCTGGGAATGAGAACAGGCTGGCATGACTCCAGAGATGGGGACTCCAGTTTGAGACTCGAGTTGCACTTAAGTCACACACACAGTGACTTCAGACTTGACTTCAGACTTGTCCTCAAAAGACTTCACACTTGACTTGGACTCGAGGTGGGGGACTCGTGAACAATGTTTATTTTTAGGAAACGTCTTATGAACTTGCTGTTATTCCCCTCCCTGCGTTATAACCTGCCTATGTAACACATTTAATGCTTTAGCAACGACCTACAAGAGGTTAACTCCAACTGTTGTTCTTTATGAAAAGCTGAATTAGCCTTTGTTTGCTTGCCAAACTTGTGATAGTCGGTTAACACAATCATTTACGATCCGCTGGCTGCCATCACGTTTATTATAAATGTTGACTGCAAACAGGTGACAGGTTTATTGTTGATCCTATAACGTTACAGTTTTATTTAGTTATAACGTTAACACTGGTTTGAGATTCTGTGTTGACTGCCAATAGTTTATAAACTGTGACTAGTTGTAGACGCACTGTACATTAGGCTACATGGTTGTGCTCTGTGAAAAACATGTTACAGGTTTATTGTTGATCATGTAACGTTACAGTTTTATTTAGTTAAAGTGGGTTTGAGAGTAAGTTAGTTAATAAGCTGTCAGTATTTGCATTGCACATTACATGGTTGTGCTCTGTAAGTGAAAAACAGGTTACAGTTACAGGATTTGTTATAGCTATGCAGTGTTATAAGCAGCCTGGATTGAACGCAGCAGGTGATGCAACATTCATTATAACCACGAGAGACTTCAGACTTGACTTGGACTCTAGCTCAGAGACTTGTGAGCATCTCTTCATGACACAGGGTGTAAATTGTCTAATACCTAAAACAAACAAAAAAAGATTAGCTTATAATCGACAACTGGAGGCACATCAGTTTACTCAATGATGATTAGAACATGCTGTTATATTTGCCATGAGATTTGAAGTGTTCTAGACTTAAATTACTGATAAATCCACCTGGATTTATGAGTAATATTTTAAACAACATAAGATTTGGTTTGATCTTTTAATTGATTATTCTGAAATGAGCACTGAAAATAGTTCTTTGTCACATTTGAGCACCCTTCATTTTTTATTCTCTTTAAAGATTTGGATTTGGGACATAGTTTTGCCGTGCACTGCTCAAAGATTCTGTCTAGAAAGGGTTATATGGCAAGCCTATCCAGTCTCTGTTGTTGGGATCTTGTAGGGGCAGGTTTGGTTATCAGCAAAGATATTCTAGAAATATTAATACATTATTAATATAATAAAATTATTAATCAACATTAATAAATATGGGGCACCACCCGGGAATCAGGGGCCAATTAAATTAAAATGCTATTATCTATTCTAAGCAAACACACATACAGAAATCAGCAAGCGTGTAGAGAGGTGATGGAGGTGCGGGTGTGACTACCAGTTCAGATTGGTGGCTTAGACTGCTAAAATCAAAACAGGGAGTTCTGGGATGCCAAAATGTTGGAAACCCTCTTCCTGCACTCACAATGGTGTAGAGCACAACTGGAGCTAGGTTACCTGTGGGTCACAGGTATGTGTAGTTGCAGATGTTTCTTGTAGTGTGCAACCATGTATATGTGTAGGTTAGTATAACAAAGATAGGCTTTCACTCACTGTCAGTTCTCTGCCTTTAGAATTTGACAAAATCCCATTAGTGGCGCTACTCACAGTAACAGGATTATACAGGTAAAAAAAAAATGGTGGTCTTGACTTTTTGGACTTCTCCGGCTTGAATAACATGTTTATGATTAACTGGTTAAAGCAGTTGAAATGACTTCTGCATGTGCATTCCTCAGTATTTCCTAATACCTAATCAACAAAGTAGGTAGTTTGTCAAAGCCTCCCAAAATAACAATAATGTATAAAACAATCAATACAACAGGTTTTTCAAAAATTGAGAATCACTGTATTTCCCAGAGGTCTAAGCATTCAGTCATAAATGTGAGTCTGATGGTCCAGTAGGATGGAAATTAGCTGCATACAGATACACGACCAAACGCATGATTAGAAAAACAGGTTTGCGGTGGAAGCCTTGAGTTACTGAGCCTGTATTTTCCCACAATTACCACTAGATGTTACTAATTGTTTTACTAATTGTGAGTGTCATCTGAAAATGTATGCTCTAATAGAATATTTCCTCGCCCTCTGTACATACGATGCATTTGTATTCCTATAATTTTTTTCTGTGTATTATCATTTATTTTTTCTATCCTTTTGTATTTGAATTGTTGTTATTTTCTATTTGGTATATATAGGACATAGATTCTAAGGCTTGTGTATAAATGTGTTACACAAACAAACGTGTCTTGCTGTGTCACTTCAAACCTTGAGCTGTTGTTTATTGTGGACCTGCTTTTGTGTAAAGGAACTTTGTTAACACCATGAATATTACTGTTAAAAATATCACCTATAATATTACTATTACAAGAATTGTAATAGTCACCTATCTTCATGAACAGCTTTTAATGTGATGGTGAACATGCCTTGTGTGTAATGTTTATTCCTTCACATGTAAAAAAGGAACTGTTATATCAGAGAGAACTGTGGAATATTATTGTCTGCAGCATCTCGCCACGCTTCACCTGGTTTCTTTTTGGTTTCTTCTTACTGAGGAGGACATCTATTTGAATCCGGACAATTTCAGCTATTTGAATGAACATTTGATCTGCTGGGACATTGTGGTTTTGAAGGTTAAATGTGTGTGGGAAACTATAACAATGTTTGCAATGTTTGTTTGATGTGTCGGAGTGCAGCCGAGCCTCCATCCATGTTAAACCCATCATATGGACTTATTTCGTTAATGCAATTTTTATCGTGTATACAGTTGCAATTTGAGTGTTTATCTGATTTATTTAGGTTTTGTTTTACTAAAGTAAGCAGGCCGCTGACTGTAATAACCTCAGCAGGGATCTGCCTGTTACCTTATATTTTGCGTAATGTACTTTCCCCTTGCTGTTTTGGTGTAAATTGTTACAGAATGAAATAACATTACTTATTTAGCTAAACTAGTGCACATGCAGCTTATCATTAAATATTACTTTTTTGTAACAGGTGGATTGATGGTCCCATAAACGCACCCACATGGAATATTATACAGTATGTGAAACTGTCAAACAATGTAGAGACTTTTTTATTTAACACCATAACAAAATATTAAGAGGTTTAATTAAAACAGTAAATTATAGCAAAATTAGATGGAAAACTGGAAAACAAAGGTTTTAAGTTAGAATAGTTTTTAAGTAGCATTTGACTGCTTGGTTATTTATTGTAACCTTATATGGTCGTAAATACAGTACATTGTAAAAAAAAATAAATGCAAACAACAATAGTTGAGTTATGGAGCCGTTATCCCCGAGATCTTCCCCTCTGCCCACACAGAGGGGATCACAGTCAGTCAAAGGGCAACCAGCATTCCTTAACTGCTGCAACATGTTTTTCTGCTCACACCATGGAAGAGCTGCTGGAGAGAAACTAACAAGAAAAACAAAAGATTTCAATAAAGGAAACAACCTGACCATTTAGTGGCGTCAATGAGGTATTTCAAATGTCATCTTTAAAAGTGTTAATCTAATGAGCCAAAAACAAAACATACTGCATTTAGGAAAGGGACATTCACAACTGACAGCACAACTCCCAAGGCTACGGGGAAGAAGGACCTACAGAGGAAAACAAAACAGTGTCATGGGAAATCCTCTCTTTGCATAATGGAGTCTTTTTCAGTGATTGATCACGATCTGATGTGAGCATTTACAACATCAGATACAGAATCAGTACAGAATTTCTGAGATGACTAACATAAGCATCTTCTTTCAGTGGACTTATTTCACTGTGGCATATACTTCAGTAACTGCATATGGCGGTTATTATGTAGCTGTATTATTTAGATCATGCTGTTCCCAAATCAAACTGGCAATCTTAGTGGAAAATATATTTTATGGGTTTCGCACATGGGTGTGGCAAAATGGCTTGCTAGCGCCCCCTATAGAGCAGCCCTGGCAAAAGTTTCACCTACGTCTACGAAATTTGTGTGGCACATATCGTATCATATCAATGTGTATCATATCAAGACGTACTAAAAAGCCTCTTGGAGCGATGCCCGACACCCAACAGGAAGTTGGACATTTTTGATATAATGTTCATTTTTGGCGATTTACACACTTTGTACTTTAATGAACTCATCCTAGAGAATTAGTCTGATCAACTTCAAATTTTTGATGTCCAGTCTAAATCCACTGACGATTAAAAATTATTCAAACGGTTATTACAAGTCGACCAGTTTGCCCGTGGCGTGTCATCGAAAATTGGTGATTCGCCATGAAACAGGAAGTTGTTATAACTTCAGTACACCTAATCACATCACACAAGTATAACAATAGTCCTGCTCTGAACACATCCATATGCCAATATTCACTTGAAGTCATAGCGCCACCTATTGGCAACAGGAAATGACACATTTTACGCTGTAATGTATTACTCCAAGCAGATTGGACGTATCAACTACAAAACTGTCCCAGAAAACCCTTAACACATTGATAAAGCCATGATGTAAAACTTGTGAGTTTTCGGTTAACGGCGTGGCGGTGGCATGGCAGCAAAGCCCCACGCTTCGCCATGACACAGGAAGTTGTTGTAACTTGACTGTACAAGCTCAGATTTGTACCAAATTTTACACGTTTAACAAGAGTCCCACCCCGAACACATGTTCAAGACAACATTGACCCATAGTCATAGCACCACCTGCTGGCAACAGGCACGTTTTACCTACATGTATGACATTTCTGTAGCACATGTATCATATCCAGACGTACCAAAAAGCCTCTTGATGCCCTAAACCCAACAGGAAGTCGGGCATTTTGAATTTTACGGTCATCTTTGGATGATTTACACGCGCCGTACTTTAGCGAACTCCTCCTAGGGATTTAAGTGCAATTTATACTTCTGCGTCAAATCGATGGCGTAGCCTCTGCGCAGCTCCCTACCCTACGCTGTCACTTACGGCTTAGCCTGATGTGCACCTCCTAAAAAATGTAACTACAAGTCGAGGCGTCGCGGACCGTAAGCTCAATGATTGGTCAGCTGGGTAGCCTCGCAATGCCTCCTAGCTGACATGAAGTGCCCGTGTTTTGAAGTAACTTTTACTAGCAGCCAAAATGGCGGCTGTAACACGGTGCATCAATATATTTGACCGTCACAACCCGAGCGAAATGACTCGTTTCATTATCAGGATGTGATACATTCAGTCGATAACATTTGAAATGGGTGT
>NW_024043372.1:40494534-40518885 GCF_014851395.1 Micropterus salmoides
CTCTTCGGGCTCGATCTTGCCACTCGCTGTGGCGCTTACGTTCTGCATCACGTGCACTTTGATCCACTGGGTACATGATGTTGAACGCGGACACCTTGGAAACCCACTCGAGGTATCTCTTATGATACAGTTGCGAAGTAGACAATCCGTATTCACCGTCCCGACGTTCAATCATGTCGGAGACGGGAGCGTTTGGTATGTAACACATTCCGACACTCTGTTCCCTCCTGTAGTCGCTGGCAAACCACGGAGCCGTTTTCAGCCACTTATGATAGAAAGGTTTATCGGAGGGAGCTCTGGCTATCCACTCTGACAACCGTGTTTTGTACACGTACTCTGGAGGATGAGGACGGTCCGTGTACCATGCGTCGAATACATGACGGAACACCTCCTCCACGGATTCATGTGAGACGAGTTTGTATTCATCGCGTGCGGTTCCACTCCCTGTACACCGATCGGGAGCTTTCGCGAGCCACCCTCTGTACTTGCTTTCTTCTTCGGGTGCTTTTGCCAACCAAGCTTTGTACCGTGTCTGAAACTCGTTCCCGTTCACGGTACTGCGGATCGAACCTTCCGTAGGTTCGCGTGTCACATCGGTCCGTTTGCGTGGAAGAAGTACCACTCGGTTACGAGAGAGTGATTTTGACTTGCGATCTATCCGGGCTAGCGAGGGTCTCAGAATTACGGTTCGTTGTTCACGCTTATTGTGGGTATACATGGTATTACAGGTGTACGGTTTGAAGTGTATGTTCGGGCGATTGACTTAGAAGCGATATCGTGTTATATCTGAGGAGTTAATGTTGCTCATCTTGAGGTTATTTCTTTCCTTCTCGAAGATGTCAGGAACTTCTGAGCTGCTCGTTCACCGATCCGTGGTTTTTGCGAGTGCGAGGAGTCAGGGTTTTCGCTGAGCGCTCGTTACTGATCCGGGGTTGTGCGAGGAGTCAGGGGTTTCGCTGAGGCGCTCGTTCACTGATCCGGGGTTGTGCGAGGAGTCAGGGGTTTCGCTGAGGCGCTCGTTCACTGATCCGGGGTTGTGCGAGGAGTCAGGGTTTTCACTGAGCGCTCGTTACTGATCCGGGGTTTTGCAAGTGCGAGGTGTCAGGGGTTTCGCTGAGGCGCTCGTTCACTGATCCGGGGTTGTGCGAGGAGTCAGGGGTTTCGCTGAGGCGCTCGTTCACTGATCCGGGGTTTTTGCTAGTGCGAGGAGTCAGGGGTTTCGCTGAGGCGCTCGTTCACTGATCCGGGGTTGTGCGAGGAGTCAGGGTTTCGCTGAGGCGCTCGTTCACTGGTGTCCGGAGGTTTTTCAAATGTGCCTCCTGTCAGCTGGGAATACATTAACCATGTGTCATCTCATTTAACATGAAAGACTGTGATAATCATACCACTCGGGATATTACGCTCGGGTAATAGAATGCTTCCATGTAATTCACAAAATGATCGCATTGGACCATAGCCGAGCGAGATAATACATAAATGGAACATACGCTATTCACGGGTGTCTACTCCCAGAGGGACCCATTATACCCCTCAGCTAATCCATCCGCAGATGGAGCCCATTATTATTCTCGAATGGGAATGAGTTTGTAACTACATGGGCTCCCAGGCAGCATATGGGAGCGTAGCTATTACACCGAAAAATGTTCCAGTGGATACGAAATGAGCCAACTCGAGCGCTCTTAACATGTTCACAACACCGTCTTCTCAATACACACCACAGTACATGTTCACACGCTGGTGATGTGTGTTAGCAGAGTATTCCGTGACTGAGCTTACGTGCCATCGATACTGTTAGACGCACGAACCTATGCGCGCTCAACGTGTCTCGCAGGATAGTCACCTTTCAATGTCCGGTCTACATGCTGAGCAAACAGTGCGAGTACTGCTTGAACGGGATGGTAATGTGTACATTGTACAGAGATAGGCCTAGAGAGAACAGTGTCGTGCGATCCTATCACTGAACCGCGTTTTATGTTCCTGCACATTAAATTAACGCGCTTCAATTGCGCGAGCTCATGCTCGGTGAACTCTCTGTCTTCTAAAAGTATACAGTCGTACCACGGTTGTGCTGTCTGCATATCTGCCATTGTAATTTACTGGCCTGCACACCTTGGATGTCCAGACGCATCACTGTGAATATTACACATTTAGGTATTACAGCCACCGCATCTTTACGATTCCCGCGGGGGTAATACGCTAGTTCTATTATAATTATCTCGGATAATGCTGTATCCATGTGTTGTTGCGTTATTGATAATTGTTTAGACTCCGAGTACGTGTCTTTGTTCGATAACAGCGCTGTTAACAAGGCGATTTGCATATGGACACTCTGCGCTTATTATGATGCGCTACATTGGAGACTACTCAGTCGCTGAAGTGTTTATTGTATCACATATCAAGTTCATTGGTGCATATAATTATATTTTGGATATTATGTACAAGAGTGTGTCTGTAAGGAAAGTTAGTTTTTGGCTACAGCTGTCCTTATGTCTGGGTTAGCACATGCTCTTCTTCTCTCTGTGGAATATAGGGAGGAGGGGTCTTTTGCTAGGGGCTATGGTCTTAGACACATAGCACACATCACCATCCCGGATTGAGGAGCTTGCTATCTTACTCTATGCGATTCGGGAACGCTGTATTTTAGTTTAAGGTGCTTTACAATGACAGATTCTGATTCTGGGGCTTATTCCTTATCGATTGTAGATTCGGAATCCTTGCACATGAGCGGAGGACCCTCACCAGAAAGACGTATTTCTAATACTGATTACGGTAAGGGAGGATGTTAAACTATGGTAGCTCTCTGACAAAGTTTTATACAGTCTACTACATTTCGATCAGTGCAACTTTCTTTGCATAATGTCAGTTCGTATTACGTTTAACATGTCTTTGTGTATATCAGTCCTCTGTCCTAGATGCTACACGTATGATTCTCCTGTGATTACCTACCGTATCGGATGGTTCGCAATTTCTTTCGTTGGATTGCTGTCACTTGCAGGGTAAGCCCGATGCATTGTATTCGCAGATAAACAGTAATACCTTATGTAGACACTTACGCTTATGTATTTGTCTCCCTAGGTGTATTCTAGGGTGCTGCTTGTGTCCCCTCGTACTGAAGAGCTGCAAGGATGAAGTTCACTGCTGTTCTAACTGTAATATGCGCCTTGTTGTAACCTAACAGTAAATGTCAACCGTATGTTTTACTTGGTGCATGTGGTGTAACCTGCCTGATTCACAATAAAGAAAGTCATGTATACATGATCATGTGAGCACACGTTTTTATTGATACACGATGTTACAGCGCTTTCGTTTACTGAAACAATGATAACACAAGTTATGAAACAAACACAAGGGTTACAATCACATACACATGCTCTCTGTATCGTTGCTATTATCCGGGTAGGACATCTATACACATATCGAACTCTGTCAGTGTAACAAGAGGGCGATGAAACACTGTCCCTCTCTGATATAACGTAGATACACATGTGATTGATCACCAAAGGAATAGCGGATCGGAGCCGCTAAACACATCCTTTGATAGTAGCAAAGCAATTCCGTTTAAAGCGTAATACAGACATTTCTATGTAACCTGGATGCAGGTTAGGAACCAATCTTGCTTATCAGGAGAGGATTGTGTGATCAGACACACTGATTAAAAAACTTTCGAGCGATTAAAAAACTTCTTGGCAGCCAGGTGATGAAGCGGGACCAGCGTAGCTGCTTCAAGTATAATGAACCCCGATGGGAGTGGTGTGATACGTTTATAGTTTGTACATCACAGTAAAGACCAATTAAACATAACACGCGTCCGTGTATCCCTTACGTATATGAAGTGTACTGTGGTACATATTGATTAAACATGTAAGAGACCTTTAGAAGATCCACGTTCCTGTGCAGATGTAGAGGCACGTACTGTTTATGTGATTCCTTCACACGAACCCGGTCAAGCCGAGCGCGTGAGAGTTGAAATTGTTCACTCTGTTCATATACTCCCGAGCCTGACCGAGCTCATGCGCGTCTCTCGCATCTCTCTGTGCGTCAAGGCCAGACTTTTCGTTTTTCCCCTTGAGAATGAACGAAGTCATCACCATAGATATCACGTACATTATGTAGATTATGATGTTGAACACAGCAATCGCACATTCTACATTGTGCATCCTCCGAGCATCGCTCATCATGGGTCTGTATAGCAACTCCATACAGCCCGCGATCACGGCCATGAACAGCTCCAAGTTCATCATGATCAAGCATGCGAGCACCGTTTTCGTACTGGTAGGACCGGTACCTCCGTAGGAAGACACTTCCGAATCGTCCAGCTTACGTTTGCTCTTAGCCGCGAAGTAACTAAGTACTATGCTCACGACCATCGCCAAACAACCCAGTGTAATGAGAGCTATACCCGCGTGTATGTACACATAATCGTATTCATCGTCATCGGATCGAGTCCTCGTCTCATACTGGTCATCGATGAAATACAAAATGTTGTTCGGAATAGTCAGGAATCCCACGATGAGAGAAGTGATCACAGCGATCGCGGCTCCCAGTTTACCTCTGAACCGCGCGGTGCTGAGGAAGGCCCGAGGAGAGAATCTAGTCGCGAACAGGTCTTTACCCGAGGAGACCAGGTTATCGAATCCGCTCAGTCCGGTCTTCTTACGGTTCATGGCGAGCTCTGATAGGTTCTGTTTATTATGTATTTACTCACGGTCTAGTCTAGACTGAATGCGTGTTCCACTTGCGCGCAAACGCTTAGATGGGAATGTTAGAACGTTTAATACAATGAAGCTTGAGGAACCCGCGATAGAATTTCGCCATGCTCCCGGAGTGTTATTCGCGAAATCTACCCTCGAAGAGCGTTGGTATCGAGTTCGCGGCATCACGAAAACGTTGGACACCGTGATATGCTGCAGAAAGCGGGTATCGGGGCATAACATGATAACGATGGACTTGTACACCAAGGTCATACGGGACTTAAACGAGAATCCGGACAGCGCATTGGAATGGATACCGGATTACATTGACAGCTTGAACGCACCCGAAAGCAAAGGTCCTGTGATTAGGGATACTATACTGCGATTGCACAAGTACAAAGCGCTCACCCCTGAAGCTTGCAGACGCGCGTGGGACGATAACAATATGTCTGCGAGTTTGGGAACTCTGGTAGACGCACAGTGTAAGAGCGTGTACAACGGGAAGAGAGCTTTGAGCGAAGCGGGTCCCGTAGCTCGCTTGGTTCTCACGCAGCTAAAGGCTTTGCGCCTAACGCCCATTTGCGCGGGCCTTAAAGTCGCTGGAATCCCGAGACCGGACGCGTTTGGGAAACCCGGGCGTTACACGTATCACAACCAGTGCACGCGAGGCTGCACGAGCATAGGTGCGAATTGGGGATTTTACACCGAGGTCGATCTAGTTGCGCATGATACTGTACAAAACACCGTGGCATTGTTAGAATTGAAAACCAAGAATACCGATATTATAGACCAAGCCACGTTGTGGCGGTACAACACGCAGCTCTGGCTCACGTGGGTAATGTTCTCGCTCACGTACCCGAGTATGGCAGAGCGATCCGCTGCGTATCTAGTTATAGTAAGACCGGGTACCAATAAAGTGACAATGAGACAGTGTTTGAAACCCACCCTGTCTA
Source organism: Micropterus salmoides (assembly GCF_014851395.1). Lineage (NCBI taxonomy): Eukaryota > Metazoa > Chordata > Actinopteri > Centrarchiformes > Centrarchidae > Micropterus > Micropterus salmoides. The sequence goes on from NW_024043372.1 coordinate 40,500,179, forward strand.
AAACGCTACGAAAGAAGTTCCCTTGGCTGAATTGCTTCTGTTCTCAAGTATTAGAGTGTCTGGCACCTACGTGCGTGAATATGCGAATCGAGACGAGTCTCGCTCGAGCGAGTTCCCGTTCGGATGGTACAGTGAGCAATGTCCAAGGTGACCAGTCCGACTTATGCTATAGAAACATCATGTTCAATCAAGAGAAGGCGAAACGCGGAGCTCGTGTCACACGAACTTGCGTGAAAGAGGATAAGTGAGGTCACGGAGGAAGGGGGCGTGTGTGTATAGACTTCGATTAAACGAACACGGGGACCCTTGCATATAAGTACATTTCTTCTCACTAAATCCTCAAGCTTGTTCTTCTGTACACTCTAGGTTTTGATACACTGTTCTGTTACTTTACCCGGATGAGCTGACATGGGATTGAAACACAAAGCCATCCACGCGATGCTCGCGAATCCGCATCTGGCTCCGTTTGAGATGGTAGATAGACCTACCCGTAGACAAGACTGGATTGTCATCGATCATCTTATGACAATCTACAGAGTCAAAGAAAGCGACCTTGTGGAAAACGAACCGAGAGTTTCCATATTGAACATGGCGCGGACTCTAGCGAGTTGCTACGTTTTGGAAAGTAAGTTCGCACACGGGATCGTGCTAGTGAAAGACGGAGCTAAAGCCCACAAGCCATCCGTTAGAGATACGCGCCTTAAACATGTCCACGCGCCTCACATAGATTTTTGCAAACGAAATCTATGTGCTATAGAATACGCGATGATGTACATCCTGGCTGATATGGGTATGAAAGACAATTTCTTTCTCGTAGTCGGATCTAAGATGCAGATCGAAAACGAGAACGAACCTTGTCACGGAGCCGATAATTTGATTACCTTCCATCGCACATATCTAGAGGACCAAGAAAAGGAACAGGAATGCCTGCGGATCGAAACTACGGAGAGTGACGTAGAGTCAGTGAACGTAAACGAACTCTCGGATGTAGACCCCGAGTATGCTAACGGGTCAATAGACAGACCCGCTGGAACGAACGGGGTGTTCCTGGCTACATTTGCGGACCCGGCAGATTCGCGCGTTACCTTATTACGGAACGCGTGTACAATGTGTCGCAGCACCGAAGCCGACCTGCTCACGGTGGAATTAGCCAACATCTTGAAAGGCGAGGTGACCGTGTCCACAGGAGATTCGGATGTAGTTGCGGTTCTTACAGCTTGCGGGAGACGAGGTCTGACATTACGAATGGATAACAAAAGTTACCCAATAGACCGTGACATGCACATGTCGAGCTTCGGAGAACTAGTGTTTAGCTGTCCGAACAGCTCGATATGTCCTCACCCCATGTTCGTTTCGAGCGAAGGCCGATTCAGGGTGTTATCCGACATTACTGGGGACGATGAATACATGTTCTCCGCTCATCGAACACGGCATTTAGATTTCGAGAACTTTATCAACGCGCACTCCTTTGACACCGAAGATGTTTCTCGTGGCATGTACGCGCACGGTATACGGGGTTCCGTATACAGCGTGTTGTTACATTGGTTCTCTGAGGGTAGCACAGAAGACCGGTTATCCACGCTCAAGATCATCACGAGTAAGGGAAGTGTGTCATCGAAAAGAGTTGTTCAGATTCTAGAAATGTTGTACCCGAACAACGAAGATACCGAGGCTCAGCCACACGAAGCTGTCAACAAACGGAATAAGCGAAAGGTCGTGTGTCTCGATGACACTTTGAGCCTGGACAAAGATGCGAACCCTGGATTTGTTAAAGATAAGAAACGGCTCATTCATGGACTCAAGGGTTTGAGTGTATCTTATATGAACGGGACCGTTCCTCTCGGTAGTTACGGACGGTTCGCTAGGTTAAGCCGTTCGGGACGCTACGTATATCTACGCATGAAGGAACAGGTACTGGACTCCGGGCGTTTGAAGATGGAAATGCTACTGTTCATGATACTTTGCGGGACTGACTATAATTTCGTACCTTACGGTCTCGGGATTAAGAGACTACTGATTGGAGCAGTTACAAACTACGAGTCGTACTCTTCTTGGTGTTCTACCGTGTCAAGTGCGCTTCGCGACGGTACTGAGGAAGACTGTTTGGAACTAGGGACTCGATTAGCGACTTTCACGAAGGTCCCGGAGGCTATCACGTTACAGCACTGGACCAGGGATCGATGTAACGTGATGTTTCTTACGATGAAATACGTGTTAGATCTATGGACTCTTAAGACTCCGAAGCCCGGACCTGGGTACGGATTTTCTGTGCAAGACGGAGCAGTACGTTTCGCGTTTCAACAGAATTAATTCTCTTCGAAGACTCATTCGCTTCAGGTCCCTGGATAAGTTTGTGTATTATCACAAATGGCAAAACGTTCACGGGTACTATACACGCTCGCACATTACATCGGAACGAACGTATGTTCGCGTTATTTTGTTTTGGTTGTTTTTGTATTTCGAGGATCCTCGCATCATGAAAGAATACCACAATCCCGGATCCGAGACAAGCAGTGAAATGACACCGTTGACCACGAACCCGAAGGGTGTTCACGATGCATTATCAAAGCTGTATCAAGAGTGGATTGAGCGCGCACCCTATAATGATATTTCTACGTACAGGTGCTGGCTCGAAAGCGCTCCGTTTCAAGGATACGATCTCTCTCACAGTAAGGAGTTATCGCGTATTGCGAAAGAAGATACAATTCGATCTGCCGGGGTTCTTCATACGAGTTCCCACGCTGACTGGTACCGTTCAGCAGTACGATCACTACGGACTCGCTACAGCGAGTGGTTGGAACGAGCTCCCCTAGATCCGAGCGTGAGCTCGTATTACGAATGGTTACAATCTGCACCGATGTATGACGAAGCGCACACACTCACCTGTACGAGTGTAAAGACACAAGAGACTCGACACCCGTTCAATCGCGGGGTACCGGTTGTCAGATCGGACAGAGTGTCACGGATCAGACATGCGGGGGACTGGACTGTGAAATATGTATCTCTATGATGTACACAGGGTTTCTTTGTGATACAATGCACGCTTTCTTTTTCTGTTTACTCTGCACGTATCCTGTATCATACACAATTCAATAAACTATACATTATGACACGTGACACGTTCCATTGTTTTTATTTGAAATAAACCACTGAACCTGCGTATGTGCACTATTGTCCTAACCCGCTCGAAAAACCCGAGATCGGAGACTGTCAGAGTACGAACGTCCTGACTTGCTCGATAAAAACCCTGAGAATGCACGTATTAAACGAGACTCGCCTTCTCTGGTTCTACACATCGAGCGTTACGTGGTATCTTAGTTTGGGAAGTGTTTGAGAAGTAAAACGGAATATAACCTGTGTTCGGTTACGATGTGCGTTAAAGGGTTTCTCATTTACAAATTTCCCAGAGGGTATACCTTTGCAAGTCACAGCGGTGACGTGTTAATCGAGGACCGAACGATATGGTGCTTTCGAGATTTCGAGGAGCGGAACTGTAACAGATCGGACTATCGCTATGCGATGAACCCATCTAGAATGGTTACGAGGTTCGAGATATTACCTGCATTTCTGGCCGCGAGGACCTCTGGTACTCTCAAGGGGCCTAAGGACTTGGAAGATATGTTAGACAATCAGTTACATGTACTCAAGACACACCGGGGTACATTGGCGGGAGAGGATGTAGCGGAATTAATCGCTGGGTCTTTACTGAAACTAACCGAGAACCGTTCCATTGATATGTTACCCGAAGACGAAGGGTTGATATTCCCCAAGTTATATTCTTCTATGCACAATTGCCTCGACCGTGGATGTACCAATGAGCCATTCCGCTGTTACTACTATCCAAGAACGCAGCTTTGTCACCCGGTAACACTCACGAGAGAAATCATGGACTGGTGCATGTGGTCGTTCGAGTGGGAGTTAACCATATCGATAGGAGCTCGAAAATGTCCACGTATACTCCTCAGACACGAATTGCATAAGGATGATATGCCGATGTTCATGACCAGAGGAGAACTTGCCATCTGGTCCATATCCCGGGGCATTGAGAAATTACACGGGTGCGGAAACGGATTACCAAAGGAGGACACTGTGTTTCTACAATACATATTGCGAAGCATTTCAAGGACTCTGCAGATACCCGTAAGACCCACAAGAAGTCAACCGTGTACAGGATATATACAGTACAGACTGGGACCCGAACGCTATTACAGCAAGTACTGTTCTCTGTGTACGCTGAGAAAGACCGAGTCTGGTTCCACATACAACGTAGAACTCCTACCTTCCGAGTAACGGGATGAATATGTGCATGTAAACCGTACATTTATGTTACACCTTTATATTACGAGTGGATTATGTTATCCATGATCGGTATCACATTTAATGTTACCATGTTGGATACTATGTTGTCATGTACAATGCTTATTCTGTTCGCATCTACAATAAAAACGTTTCTCGTGTATGCTTTGTCTCTGTGTGTATGACATTCATTTATTCGGACCTATGGGAGGTGTAAAACAAAACAACAAGACACTTGACAACTGAAGATACAAACTTTATTATTTGTAACACCTTGTGATAGATACATGAATCTGTCATACAATTATTATACATGTTGATCTCGATGTACGTGTGAGGAACAATTCGAGTGTGTATACACATCAGTCAAATAAATGTACAGTCCGTATTCACACTACATGCAATGTGCAATCGCCACTATATTCGCTGTAAGCGTCCCGTACAGTGACTTTAGTAACGGGGTGTCTGGCATCATCCAAATCCCTTTGAATAGCAAGGCTCGACACTTGTCTGTTGATGTAAGCCGAAGCGTTAAGTTGCAAGCCAACATTTTCAGCCAAAGTCTGTACAGCTCCCATGAGTCTACACGCGTCGATGCGCCCCCGGAGAGCTCCGAGTAAATAACGTAGATCAGACCGCTGAGTCTCCATTGATTCAAGCTCGTTCCTTAACAATAGGCATCGTTTTTCGCCTCTGCTCGAATTAACAGCGTCCTTCAGAGAGGTTATGGTCCCATCCAGTTTCGAGATCGATCGGGCCACGGTGTTTATGGCCATGTCGAGCTCCGCCTCGTCTTTCTTCCTAATCAGAGTCAGAGCGTTCTCGTGTTCCATGGGATGCATGTACAGTGAGGTAAAGAAATTAATTCCGCATGTCAACACAAACTCGACTATGGTATAAATCCCCGTAGATATGTTACGAGACACTCGAACCCCTGGCATTCCGGTACGTTATTACATCGCTCGGCTCTACGCTTAACACTGTAGGTACCGGTTATAGCGGCTACTTTCGAAGATTCGGTTGAAGATGGGTGTAATTAAGCGTGCCGTGGTGTGAATCGGGTTACAAGCGAAGATTCCTGTTCCACTGATTCTGGGCGCGAGTCTGTCTACCAAAGTTTCTCGGGTCTCGTCCTTATTGCAAAGGAGCTTTATGTCCGAGGTGAGCCCTATACCATAAGTACCGCAGAAGGCCACACCGAGACCGGGTTGCATGATGTCCGTGGTATGTTTGTCACCGTTCACCCTGTCTACGGTATCCTTGAACGGATCGCCTATGGGCTCGAACATACCCTTCTCGAAGTCCACCGTGTACTGGGTAGCGCAAAACAGTTTGCTGTTACCCTCCTCCTTGTCTCTGTGCGCGCTAGTCTTTTTACGGGCGAATACGGAACTGAACGGTCTGAGCAGCGTTGGCATACATGTGTAAGCCGGTACGCGAGTCAGAGGATCCCGTGTTATAGAACCGTTCAGTCTATCAGAACGTCCGGTGGTAAAAATGTACGGTCTTCGGTATCCGCTCGCGCTGTCGGATTCCGGGCAGAATCCGTTGAAAGCGTCCGCGACCACCAGATCGAATGGGCTCCCCGTATTCAGGAGCACGTCGCCCCTCTTACGTCTTTCATGTACAAGTTCGGAACGTATACACCGGGCGATTCTAGAGTCTCGGGGATTACCACGGATTCGCAATACTGATTCACGGTGTGAATCTGATGCGTGTTGTTACTAGTGGGTTGACACACGATACCCGTACCCAGTGTGTACAGAGCCGACTTTTGTTGCATGAGAGACACTCCGCAGCCAGTGAACCTGACGCCTCTGAACAATAGGTAGGACATACCCGAGTAATACGTAGTATCGTAGTGGTCTTGTATCACTTTGTGTGTCAGTAAGGTACTGTAATGGATCCCGAGTAGCACCTTCGCGAGCACGTTGTTGATACCCGAGAGCTTCTGAAGTCTAATCGCCCACATGTAAGTCACCACGGAGGTGGGGCTGAATCCAACGTGTCCGTTGCATTTGGAAGCTGTAAGTGCGAAGGATTCGCTTACATCGGTGTAGCCCTCGGGTTGCTCCTTAGCAAAAACACACGGGGTCCGGAGCTGCGTAACAGATAACGCGAGCTCGTTCTCTGTATCTACATCGTGATTCAGAGCGTGTGGTAGCGCTCCCTCAACAGGGTCAGGGTTCTCATCCTGGCAATAAAGCCTAGCTCCCAATAGTGGGAGAATCACCCAGTACATGAGATTGCAATAATCCGCGTCTGCCGATGTAAACCCGTTTGGATAGGCATTGCACCCTGTGCCATTCATGTAGAAACACGAGGGCATGCTAGCCAGCACGGAGTTGGTTCTGTCCCCTAGCACGCTGTTGAACAATCCCAATAGTCCGTAAAACAAGTTCTCGAGCTGCACCAGAACGGTTGATTCGTCTTTAGTGATATCATCTTTCTTCGCGAGATGCTTACGTATAGCTACAGCGCATATCGGATCCGAAACCCAAGACCAATACAGTCTACCCCTGGTCCACCCGTCGGGCAATGTAAGATCCTTTCCATTCATAATGTCATTCCTAACCTGTATCGCATTACGTACACCATCACCGTAACGAAGTCCGTATTCTATCAATTCCAGATTACGTAGACCGTCCTTAGCCCGGTCCGCGTCCCCGAAACGAGCTAGTAATTCGCTGCCGATTTGTGCGAATTCGTTTTCGATACTGTTCATGGGGGACGAGTTGAAGAGAGCCACTCTGGGTCTAACGATCCACTGCTGAATCGCTGCGTTAGCACTCGACGCGTCCTGAATCTGAGGCACTACCATGTTCCGTGTATCGAACTCCAACAGAGAAGCTGGGTTCTTTATCTTATCGTACCAAGACCTACTATGGCCGAGAGCGAACAGGTCTCGGATCGATATCGCGTTCGGGTCGCTTCTCATCAACGCGTTGACATCGCATTGTAACTTCTGCCTGCGCTGCTTTGTGAATAGCTCCTTCGGATTTCCTATAGGGTGCAGATCTCGTAGGGTCACACTCGTGACAGCTCCGTCGTATTGATGTATGTACGAAGTCGAAGGGGATCTTCTCGCGAGCTGCTTGTAGTTGATTTCATCAGAGTCCGCGGCTGAGAGCACATGCGAAGGGTCAATCTGGGATACGGCGGGTGCCGTGCAACCCACAGTGAAGTATTCCCATTTGAAGCCTTGAGTATTGCTAAACGCTTTGTGCTCGGTAGAAGTGTCACGGTTGCTACCGTGCTCCATCTGAACCCCGTCTACGTGCACGATCGGAATCTTGTCGGTTGGACCTCCTCCGAGTTTCACGTAGTTCACAGTCATGTCAAAGGAGTTGTCCTGAAAACAGGATTCGTTGGTGAAAGGCAGATCTTTATCACACAGGGCGCTCCGATTCATCTCCTGCATGGTAAACGCGTAACCGTCTCCTGGTTTACTAGTTTCGTTGACCATGGTGTACACAATGAACTCTGGAGTGAGCCTCGTGGGTTCGCTTACAATGTAGGTGCCTAGCCCGTTAAGGCTTTTTTGCGAAATAACTCTGAACAGAGTATCGCCCACAACGAGAACCTCACCGCGATCGCTCCTGAGAACCCTGCGTGCATTCTCCAGTGCGCATACAAAGGAGGCAGGTTGTACGTTGATCATACCACACATGAGTTCTGACATGGTCAATATAGAATCCAATTTCTCAGCGCGCCCAGAAGTTCTAGTTCTTTGCGCGACCCTGTCGGTCAAGGTGGGCTGAGCGGCGCAGTATCTAAGTACCTCGATGGTTCTAGTGAGTTCCCACGATGTACTGACCCTGTCCAACTCCCTTCGGATCAGTTCCTCTGCCAGAGATGGTACGGTGACACTGAGTAAACTCCCGAATTGCATAGTTACCACCTTGGAGGTGTGTTGAAACACTTGACTGTACTCTCTGGTCTGGACTCCGTTACCGACAGTATCGTACGTACCCTGTTGAGCCTCTCTCTGATCCGTGATCACGTAACGCTTACTAAACTTAGTGCCCGTGGGCACAGTTTCGTCGGGGACCAGCATCTTGTAGACGAACCCGGAGAGCAGACGACTGGTTTCTTTCTGTTGTCTAAATAAATTCACTCCCATGTAAGCCTGAGAGATCATCACAGTCACATCAGCCGATATCGAAGTATTGCTGGCGGAGGCTCGGATTATTTTATCACAAATATAATCTACGAACACCCTATTCGGATCGGCTAAAAAGTCCGGGGCTTTCACCAAACGGGTGATCAGCTCTAGAGGTTTTAGTTTATAACTACTCGGGTCCATGGTTACGATGTTCATGGTGCTCGATCGAGATTAGTCAATTCTGTCAAGGGTCCCCGTTAAACAATAGAAGCACGATAACCGTAACCGTGAGGTCTCTTAGTAGCACCCGTTTCGTGATATGTCACGGGAAGTCTATCTAGGGCCCTGTACATTTCTTCAGTACACGTATCATGGTACTTTAGTAGACTCGAATCGTTACCGTTTCGTCTTAGTAACTCTTCTGAGATCACCACGTCCGTGGTAACGTTAATTGCATCACGTTTAAGCTTTGACAGTTGAATCGCTCGGGAACGGATCTTGCGCTCTTCGTCCGTGTCGCTGTCATCATCACTATCATCTTCATAGTACTGATACACGCTGCGCTGGTCGGAATTACCCAGGATTCGTCTGTTGCTGCACAAGCAGCACAGCGCTCTAGCTACCATCCAAAACATCTACGCTTCTCTCTGAGACTAGCGCCCCGTCGAAAGTCTGTAAGTACAGTAGAAACGGGATCGTGAATCCGGTACCGTGAGTGTCCCGTGTGACATTTTTAACGATGTCAGGAACACGTGGAGATAAAACGTATCGTGAAAGAGCCCTCGCTCTCCAAGCATTGGAAGACCGCGGAGATCCTCACCGGGTACGATTATTCCGAGATGCTGAATTTGGTAAAGGAGAAGTGGATACACGCGGATCCGTGGATTATGCTATCTATGGCTTAATACCCATCCACGACAATGTCGACTCCTGGGTGTACGTGAGCCAAGATCAGCAGCTCGCCATAGCGATAGAGGAGATCGTGAATACCTTTAGCCCAGCTCTATCCGTAGAGTTACTCCTCTACAACATCTTGGGGAGTAACAGTGAAAGCGCGACGTGTTTAGTGCGATATCTGATCAATTATTACTCCTCTAATCATGTGTGTGAACACGTAAAGACCACTCTGAGGAACATGATAAGGTGGACCGTGCTCGCGGGATTCGTTCCGTGTTCGTTCCTGCCATGGAAAAGGATCCGATGCCTCGGGTTGGGACTTTCTGGTAAAGCCGCTGTAACCAACCTAATATCCTCCAACCCGGTTGTTCACGGGCGCGTGTACGAAGACCTGTCAACCGACAAAGACATTCGCGATCATCATACTGGCAAGCATGTAAAACGTAGGCGAAGCGAGCGAACGGACTACGGTTCTGGTCAGACATCAGTCACCGAAGGCGGTCGAAGAACTCTTCGTTCTCAACAAAGCCACCGGTTTAAAAACGTTACGGAGGGATTACCCCCGCCCGAAGCAGCCTATGAAGCGGAGCAGGAACGAGAGGTTCATGAGCGAGCGATACCTTCGATGTTGAACGTTCCGCTCGATCGACTGGTCGAAACGTTGCAAACGCTGATGGCTCGCTCGGTCCCGAAGACGCAGGTGTCAGTGGTGTGTAAGATCATAGGGGACTGGATTGAGAGGGATGTAACGCTCAGGAAAGACCCGATCAAAGAGACGGAGCTTAAGATGGCAGCGGTAGCCCTGTGGGGCGTGATGAAAACTTTGAACACGGGCGTTGTCCGGTGATACCTGAATGTAGAGCTTCTACGTGCTTGGCTTTCTATGACACCGAAACGGATCTGGTCACGGCTGCGGTAGACGGTGTACTGTACAGACGTGTGTCAATGTGGGACAGCTCTTGGTCTTGGGAATCCGAACAACCTTCCTCGTTGGCAAAGCGAGTTCACCCCACGGTTCAGAGCTGGGCCACGCTCTTTCGTAAGATAATACAGGGGCTGACATCGGCTTCGAGTCGACAGGTGTACACGAGCACTAGCGCGGAACGCTCTTCGCTCTCTCACTTAGCCGATGTGATGCTCTCGTCTCGAGGAGAACATCAGCGATCGGGACTGTCGGTCCAGGGTAACGCGCTCAACAGACCTTTACTGGATAACCTAGCCCGTGTTCTAGCTAGTGAACAGCAGCGCGACATGTTCGGGTTGAATGCTACAGATTTACCCGATCTGTTCGCGCGGTCCGGGGTGGGTGGCAGCGTTTGCGACCATAAGTCCGCGAGTGTGTCTCACAGTCTCAGTCAAATGGTGGCTTCGATGATTTCCGAAGGGAAGGAGGTTTTGTACGTGAGACATTTTCTCAGCGAGGTGCTTAGGTACCCTAGAGGTGCACTAGAAACACTTCGTGGAGAATGTAAGGACCGGTCACTTTTACAAATGGCCGAACGGATAGTGAAGCAGCTGGAACATATTTCGAGTGAATGCGGTGCCAAGCAGGATGAACCGGTGACGGACCTGGGGTCCGATGTAAAACTTGTGTGCAACTACCCAAGCTCGGTGAGCGTGGCTCATTTAGAGGAGATATTGAGCATTTGGACGAATTTCTGGAGGAGCGCACTCTCGGGATTCAGTCAGTTCAACAGGAGACATAATACTATCCAGTATAACAACAGAGATACGGTGAGAGAGCTAGAATCGGGGTCCCCCGGACACGTTTTCCACTGCATGCTGGTAACGTTGTTGAACACGTCCGGGGTAACCTTTGCGGATAGCCTCTCCGGGAGAAAACCGGACGCTTCACTCACGGTGACAGATATTATGCTCACACGGGATTCTCTCCATCCTACCGCTTACGGGTTGTTGTTAGCCAACAAACTAGGACTCCGGCCCTCTGATGTGAAACACGAAGATGAAATAGATCAACGGGATATAAATTCAGAGCGTTTCGGTGTCAATGACTCTCACACGGTTACATCAAGGAGCAACCTCTGCGATCCGACCGCTTCTCTTTCAAAGTCTCAGAGTCCGAACTCATTCGCGTGACCGGAGCCGAGGAATCGTTTTCAACCCTCAAGGCTGTTTCCACAGATGGTTCCACGATGACTGTTCTGCAGTAGGCCTCAGTGCAGGTCTCGTAATAATTGACACCGGGTACACTCTAGTTGTCGACTCGGGTGTCTTGGGCGGAGTGACATTCACAGCGATGTTGGAGACCTCGGTGGCGGAGAGGTCCACATCACTCAGTTGCGGATAGACCGCTCGATCGTCACCCGTTTCCGTTGGTACAGGCTGCTTTGGCTTGGACTCAAGCGTGTCAAGCTTGGTGCGAATCCGGAGAGGTTGTTTACGTGTTGCATGCACACGTTTCTTCACACAGCGATATCTGTCCTTTCCAATATTTGTATGTGATCCAACATTAAAGTGCTTCTGTCCAACACCTCGCGTGTCATGTATTTTGTCTGTGTGCTTTTTAACTGTGTCAGAGTCTTTTACATTACGGGGGGATCTGTATCGGGTTTACGCTTCTTCGGCAGCAAATAATCATCCATCGAACTCCTTTTTCGAGTCAACGGTCTCCGGTCTACTAAGGATGGTTCAGTTGTTACGATACCGGCGTCTTCTCCCGGATCAGGTTTCGGGTTCACAGTCCTTATCCATTCTTGCACGCGTCTCGCGATCTCCTGAGCTTTGCCCGTGTCGGACACTAGTGTCTGAGTCTCGGGATTCAGAACGCACGATTGTAGAGCTTTGTCGCTTACGATAATTGTAAGGTGACCTCGCTTCGAATTCAAATGCACACTCCCGCGTATCCTCCATAGCGGCTCAAGACTAAGTTCCGTGAGAGTTCCTAGGGTAACCTTGGTCCACATAGTTTTCGAAACCGAATGCATTCGCGTAACCAACGAAGTTTCCGTTTCAATGTTCATATCACGAAGTGTTTTTACGAACAGGTTGATCTGCTGCACAGGATCCGGTTTTAATCCAGCGTACACTTTATGTTTCTCGGTGGGCTTATATCGCACGAATGTGTACGTGTCAGTCTTAGAAGTCCGAACGATTCCGACTAGATAATCTAGCGTAACCATATCCTCGGGAAGGGTTTCTAGTATGCGCGCCATGTCAGAATCTTGTTCGACGGACTCGATGGTCTCGCGTTCTAACCTTTTCCCCCGGGAAGGCTCGGTTACGCTCGCTGACCCGGTGCCTGGTCTGTACGTATATGATAGCATGTTCGGATCACACTCGTAACTGCGTTGATAGTAAACTCAATGCGTTATCGAGGACCCCTGAGAAATCCTGCTCACGCAGCAAATGTGTCAATTGTATATCCCTGAGACATTGACCGATTTCACATGTGCGTTGTAGTTTTCGGGGTCTGTAAATAGACTCGGTCCAACTCGTGCAAGATTCCACGATCCAGAGGGACGCTCGTCCTCGATTCACAGATTCTCGCGCTAAGACCGTGTTACCCCTTTCGGCGATCTCGTATAATGCGTGTTTCCAATAACGAGATGGCTCGAATGTTAAATTACAGTGGGAACACGAGACAGATTCGAACCCGGTATCGCGATTGTAATCATCCGAACACAGATCAGCTTCTTGTAGAACGCACTTTGGTAGCGTAAATTCAGCTCGCCTCCCCTGCGCTCCGGATCCGTTATCGTTGTCAAGAATCGACACCGTACCCGGTACCATCTTCATATATCCGAATACACGGTTATCGTTTGTGTACAGAAAGTGCCATTCTCCGATAAACTGAGAATACACTTGTTCTTCTACCGAACCCTCAGACCCCTTCTTCTCGACCTTTTGTAATTCTGAAACGTAATCCTGTACAGCCTTTAAGCGATGATCGCACGAGTTCATCAGTTCCCTGAGTTCTTTCACTTGAGCTTGAACGTTCATCTCAGCCTTGTTCTTCGTAGCGGACCTGTCCGCTGTAAGCAGTAAAGAACCAAAATGTTTGTTGACCATATCCCACACTCTCGTAATAACACGCTTAGTCTCACCGGTATCCGAATTCAATGTATGAGCCATGGTGTCACTCGCTATCACTAGCCCCGAGATCTTCTGTACATATACACGGAACACGTTTATAAGTATCTATCGTATACGGATGGTGATAATACGGTATACACGGGTTGCGCTCGGGTATGTTGTGCATCGATGGGCTTACCCTAGCGCTATCCGGAGGGTGTTTTCGTTATAGTCCAGTTGTGTAAAGTCAATGGTCTCAAACCCCGGGAACCCCTGCGGAGCGCGAGACTTTGTGTTTCTGGTAACGTGATCGTGGACACGCGCGATCAACTCTGCCCTCGCGTGTATTTTACCTTCCTCGCGCAAGTACGCTTCGTGCTCGATTATCATTTTATCATGCAACCCGCTCGGGTTATTCAGGAGCCACGGTACCAAATGAACGAACTCGGGGTTCTTTACGTGATAATTGAAAAGTACCTTATCCTGGAATGAGGTTAACTCGCTACGGTACCGTCGGATGAACGCGTCCTTTACACTGTGTCTATACTCCGACCAGTACTTAGGATTACTACGGTCTCTCATGTTCACGAAATACAGTTCCGTGAGATACACGATACACATCTTTTCTCGTGAGGTCAACATCCCCTTGCGCTCTTGCGCTAACTCACAACAAAGTCTGTTCAGATGAGTGTGTATCTCAACCATATTCGCGACTTTACACAACGCAGACTGGAGTTCCCGGGCTATATCCTTAACTCGTTGCGAGTTGATAGACATCGAGGTGAATAGTTGATGGCGACTTTCTTGCCCGGATACGTTCACGGACGAAAAAAAGAACGGTGTCTGAAAGTGCTTCTTGGTTTTCTTCATGCAGATTACCACGCTCAAGGGGTTGGCTACTCCGTAGATGTAGCTCGTAAGATTTTCGTTGCTCACGGTGAATGGTTTCGTTGATGTTATGCAGGTCCCCTGCGATAACGCGATGGTCTCGAATACCCCTCTGAAGTACGGTTGTAAGAGGTACTTTGCGTTCGAAGTATAGTTCGCGCTTCGACTCGGGTTGGATGAAAATTCGATACGCGTGTTTTTGTAACCGTGCTGTGAACATAGCCTCTTCTTATCCGAGACAAATCGCAGTCTACTCAACAACTTGGTTTTTGTAGTATTGGACTGTATACGAGCGTACTTTGTAAGTTCCTCAGATACCACTCTAGCATTGAACTTTTGATTACCTACAGTGTTTACGTGAAGCACGTGTAAAAGTATGCGGTTCTCTAGTGGCACCAGGCAACTCCCCGTTGTCCTGAGTGTCCCGTTTATACAATCCAGAGACTCTGGAACGAGTGCGTGGTCTACGTGGTCCTCTTGAGTTGTGACAGCGTTCGGACTAGGGATGTGCCACGGGCTTGTAGAGCCACCGAAGTGTGTACTTGTTACATTCGATGTCCAGGATCCACAGCGCGCCCAGCCAGCAAAGACGCGAGAGTCGGGACTCGTACAATCGTGCGCTCGCAGTTCTCGTTGAGCTACTCGAGGGCCCGGATGATATCGGTGTGATGGGACATTTTCTCGTGTACGAAAGTCCTTCTCGGTTATCACGGTCTTTGCGAAGAGAAAGGGGGTCATGTTTCCCGTGAATAAACAACGCGCGTCTAAGTTCGATCGGGCACAGGTTAAGGGAATCTTGGGGTCTAAGAAAAAAGCGTTCTAAATTACACAACAGTAGTCTACGGTTACCCGCGTAGACCAGAACTAAATGGCACCAAAGTAACTCTACCGCGATCTTTATATCCACCGAAACGTCCGGAGACAGACAAATGTCTCCTATCACAGCGGGCGGAGTAGTTGAAAGGTTTTCTATTATATATTCAAGGGCCCTCAATTCAAATTCGAGAACCTCGTTCCTGTGGTCTCTCACGGATGACAAACGCAGCAATGTTGCCTGTGCGGTAACCTTAGCGCTTTCGTGGACCTCGGATAGGAAGCACAACTTGCAGTAGACCGGTACTAACTTTCCCAAGAACGAAATTGTGGTAGGTCCGCAGGACTTCAGGTTGGCGAACGTTCCGTGTATACCGTGTTGAAACTGTACATAGGTTCGAGTGAAGGGTGACCACAGGTTAGGACCAGAGATCAATTCTCTATGCTTCACTAGGCACTCAATTAAAGACTCCCCGCAGAGTTCGTATTCCACACCCGCAGACTTGGTCAACTCCTCCTGAAGGTATTTGATAAACAGATCGTACCTCACGATGTCTATGTGCGGACCGGGGCATCTAGCTGCCGCTTCCAGTAGAGGTGTTCCGGAATTGTTATTCGTGGCCACGGCCATTAAAGCCTGTTACGGGACACTGCCCGAATGCGAGGATGTGACCGATGGGGGTCGCGAGGATGTACCTTGTGCTGAAAAACGAGCTAGGTTGCAAGTTGATCCGAACGTACACCGAGAGGGTACACTTGACAGTGTGCACTATCAATACACGGCTCTGTACAATGATCTAAAACGCAAGGCTCTTTCGGATATAAAGACTATGGTGAGGAAACACGTAGAAGGCGTGAGCACCGAATCAGATTCGTACAGGTTTATGAACATATATGGTTTGTGCACGTTCGATGCGCCCAACATGGCGACGCTGCGAGCCGGAGAGCTTCCCACGTGCGAATTTACAAAAGTGTGCTATCCTCATGATAGCGCTAACACAAACTCTCACAATCTGATAACCGTTAGCGGAATAATCAGCCCTCTGCTAAGCGCACGGATGGAACACGGACAGCTCGATTTTGCAAACCCGACGGATTCCGACTACGATAGATCTGTGGAGGAATACGCTAGATTGGACGCGAGGAGTAGAATGCGTGCTCCCAGAGTCGCGCTTCAGAAGAACTTGGGAAGCACACTAAGCAGCATGGAGAACAGATTCGTGTTCACCATTCGAGAGGATCTGCACACGCTTGGTCTAACGTACAGACGTATACTTGTTACAATCGAATTGTTGCACCTTAACATGCTACATTTCATACACTCATAGGGTTGTGATGTGAATAAATGCAATGGAAAACATCAACTTGTTTTTATATTCATACACATGCGGTGTGATGTTGGTAAATGTAATGAGACCATCAACGTGTTCTTTTTATCCATACATATCAAGTGTAATGCGGATAAATGTAATGGCAACACAAGAAGTGTCATTGAATAACAGTGTAATGTCAATAAATGCAATGAAACCATCGAATTCTCAGTAAACATGTTTTTAATGTCAATAAATGCATATGAAACATCACAGTCATAGTAAACAGTTTTATTCATATATCGTTATTATCCATGGCGAGGGTAACCTCCATTCGATGTACGTGGTAACGAAACGAAAGTCAGTGTATACAGTAACATATTACAACACTCACAATAACTAACTCATCTATTGTACACTGGTAAGAATATTATCCATGTAACTAGTATCACAAGACAGCGGACCCAATGTGAAATGTACAGCTCAAAGTCACTAATCAGAATCATCGAATCCAAAATCTATCTCGCTGTCAGCATCGCGTTCTTGATCGTGCTCTTGTTCGCATATTGTCAGTATGCCATCTCGAACACCCACTCTTTTCGGCTCAGGGGCATCTTCGGGGGTTTGAGCTGCTCTCTTCTTACCCAGCCAAGGCTGCGGGATTGGTGAAGTAGAGGGTCCGGGGCCCTCGGGGGACTCTGGTGACTCGAGTTCATTTTCTTGTGATTGCACACATGCCCCATCCGAGTGTACGCGGGGCCGATCTTCTTCTCCTATCACCTCAATGTTGCTATTTCTCACGGAGGCTACCAATGTCTGAAAGTCGTCTTCAGTTAGCTCCGACGCCATCATCCTTATCCGAGACACCTCGATCCTGGGCAATACGCAAGACACCTCTCCCTTGATCCTCTCTAGCACTCCCTCAATCGTAGGTTTCGAGTCCGATGTCAGAGCGTACACGTTTCTACCTCCGTACAGCTTTGTATCTATACAGCTGTTACTGAACACGAGAGCGTTGTAGTAACAGTCGTATTTGCACAGTTTCACGGATCCGTAGGTCTTTCCGTTGTTAGAGAACGTACGCATGCTAGACATTATCATCATCGGAGCATGCATCAGGTATTCTAAGTTTGCGAACAGGTTCGAGAACTTGAGTGCGCGGGTCTCGTTCCTGAACAGCACTCTGTTGTAAGACATGTTCTTATCGTTCATAATCTCCTCCACGACATCTCTCGTTCCCCCGATCATATTCAGAGACTTGCGTATGTAATCAGGGAGATGCGCATCGCTGGCCTTCAACCATTCCATGCGATTCAGTTCATCGCAGTTAGACCCTCTCTTCCCGATTCCGCTGAACATCGGACCCGAGACTTTCAGCGTGCTACCATACGTACCGGTGAACGCGTTCCCGCTCTCCTCGTCCTTTCCGTATCGAAACTTAGCGGCCATTGCAATGGAAATCACACTCTTGCACAAAGTAGCCTCGGTCACCTTAGGTCCATATACGACGCGAGCGAGCTCCGCGCATAGAAACCCTATTATCATTATCCCCGTTTGTCTCATGGTCATGGCCAACGTTAGCGGGCACATAGGTAATGCTCCGTGGCACACGGTTAGCTGATACTTGCTGTTGCTAGTTAGCTTGTCATCGTGTACCAAGCTATTGTAGCCTACGTCGGTCACGGATTTCACACATCCAACCTCGGTATATTCCCCTCTGTTGAACCACGGGTGATAGCGTGCGTAGAAGTGTGCATCCGTAACCATTCTGTACGCACGTTCCGTTGATAACATCCCGGGTCCATTCCGAAGTACAGAGGACACGCGAGTTTACGCGCGCTAGTCTTGACATCGCGAGCGAGTGCGATGTTCAACATCGTGCTCACCATGGTGTTCTTCGAAAGTCCGAGCGCGACAGATATGAAGGTTCCCAGTTTCTGTTGATTACTCGGAGAAGGTCTTTTTTCCTCCGGACCCGTAAAGACCTTCCCGAAGTATAGAGTGTTCCCCGTATCTTGCCCGTTGAAGCCGGCTCCGGTCACGTTTAAACAACTGTCTGTCGGTGTTGCTTTACTCAGTTTCGTCATCAGGTTTACACTTTGGTGGCGGACAACATCTGAAAACTTGACCATCGAGTTCCCGATGGCAGCGATCACCTTTTCGTCAATTCGCTGTTCGCGTGACAAGGTAACATATTAGAGATAGTAGCAAACACCGCACATTGCACGTATGCCAACACATTATCCGACAGTAGGTACGAGTAAATTGTTACCGTTTTCGAACCGCTTTTCTCTCCCAGGAGATCCACAATAGAATCCTTGAGCATCGCGATTCTATCGCCCATCTGAGGTGCTACGAACCAAAGT